>NW_010143334.1:16178-43124 GCF_000699245.1 Pterocles gutturalis
GATAAATGTCAAAGAATGTTTTCCCATCTTCCCACCAGTGTTTGAATGGTGGTTTGCTGTTCTTGTATTGTACTTTAGGGAGAGATGTGAACCCCCTTTTTTCATTTTACAGTTTCATTTACTCTGTACACAGTGAGAATGTTATGTCCCCATGGGGAGTGGAAGGCTTAGCTAATCCTACAAAGTGCTTCCTTCTTGGAAGGAGCTGCAGCAGAAATGCAAAGTTTTAATATCAGTTGGATATAAAAACAGCACACCTGGGAAAAGAGAAGACCTGCAAGATGCTGATGTAGTGGAGGAGAGGGACAGAGATAATGGGAGAAAAAACCAAGAGGACAAAAAAGAAAGTGGAGCTTGTTCCATCTCGTGTGCATTATGTACAGCTTACCGCACTCTTGGGGGGACTCTCAGCCCTGGTCACCCGAACCAGAGGACATCAGGCAAAACATAACACTGCAGAACTGCAGACATAAGCACTGGCTAAGAAAATATGGACAGACTTTAACCAATGAACAGATATACATTCATTGCTGAATTTTCAACCTTAGTTTGTCTTTTTCTTCAGAGGGCTTACAGCATCTTCTTTTCCAGGTATTGAAGCAGAGACCGAGGTTTGTTGCCTTGAAGAAGCAGCCTTCTTACATTGGCAGTGAGAACCTGGAGCTGCGCGATTACCAGCTGGAGGGCCTCAACTGGCTGGCTCACTCGTGGTGCAAGTATGTACAGATGCTATGTGATGTTCATTTTGTCTCCTTATCTTTGTCCCAGTAGGATCTGGCTCTCTTGTTTTCAAGTGAGGTTTTTACCTGTCCTGATCCTGCAGCTTGAAGGATTTCAAATGTTATCATGCCCAGCTACACTGCAGACACTGCAAGCAGGAACTATCTAGAGCATCAACTTAAGAAACTTTGTGTGAAAACAAAAAGCATGTTCCCTGTCTGGGCCTGTTCACATGCTGTATTTGGCTGCTGTATGAGCCTGGTGCATATCAGCCCTAATTTTCCATTGCCCTAACTGAAAAAAAGGTTTCTGCCTCGGCATGCTTGTGCGCTTGTTGAAGTCTTTGAGAAACGTCCTTCTAAAATTAAGGCCACTGACTCCTCTCTCCCTTTGTCCTTGCATGCCAGTTTGGAGTAATCATAGTTGTTCCCTTTTTGCAAGTTATTGTTCCATGTATAGTCTGCACATCTGTGAGATCCACTTGGAAGCACTCAGATAAATGTTTTTGCACTGCCCCCTTTCTGTCCCTGTCGAGGATTGCTACTCATCCTGGTGCACAGTAAATTAGTAGTGGCAGAAACATGCACTCAAACAGGATTTCTGTTTGTTCTCTCTCTTTTCAGGAACAATAGCGTGATCCTGGCTGATGAAATGGGCCTGGGCAAGACAATTCAGACGATATCATTCCTGTCATACCTCTTCCACCAGCACCAGCTGTATGGCCCTTTCCTGGTGGTGGTGCCCCTCTCGACCCTCACCTCGTGGCAGAGAGAGTTTGAAGTGTGGGCACCTGAGATCAATGTGGTGGTTTACATCGGAGACCTCATGAGCAGGAACATGGTGGGTAATCAGAAAGCAAAAGGTGTGGGGCTGGGTAGGAATGCTGGGAGCAAAGCAGCAGCTTCTGTGTGACAGGTGACATACGTTCTGCCAGAGAAGCTGATGGATGGTACTGGCAGGACTGGAAGCAGCTGGAGCTCATGTAGCTGAGTGCTTGGCTATATTCCACTGCTGCAGGGACTTTTCTACCTTATTTCCCCTCTTAGAGTGAGCACAGGAGTGCTGGCTTCCCTCAGAGGGCCTGGAAACCACTACAGCACTGGGCTGAAACATGCTGCAGTAGGGAGTATGGCAGTGCCTCCGTCCTGTGTTCTGAATTATTCAGGCAGCGGAGCACACAAATGTTGTGAGTCTGGTGGTGTCACTAGTGAGAGGATGCATTCCTTTGGCAGATGAGGGGTAATGTCACAATAGCAAGTTGTTTTGGTCTTATTTTGTTGCCTGTGCAAGGGCAGTTGAACCATGTGCACACTAAAACGAGCTGCCCCTTGGGCACCCTGAGCTCATCAAATGGCACCTTGAACAACGGGGGTTTGGACTTGGTTGGAGTCTCTGGCTATAGCTACACTAAAATAACAATTGTTAACTCTTTCCTGTCAGTAACATTGGTCGAAGTTAACATTTGTCTCCTCTCACAGATACGTGAATATGAGTGGATCCACTCTCAGTCTAAAAGGTTGAAATTCAACGCACTTATCACAACATACGAGATCCTCCTCAAGGATAAGGTGGGTAACGGCCTCAGGAATTTTTTTTATTTAGACTTTCTCTCACTTGCAAAGGGGGAAGCTAGCCCCCAATTCGTGGGTTTCACCCACTGCAGTGTCTTCACTCTTGTACTGTGGCAGTTGCGTCATTCTTTATAATTGTAAGACATCAGGTGGGGCAGTAGCTTGATTTTACCTAGTTTAATTTAGGCTTTTGAAGAGGACAAAACATTACACTGAACCACTGGCCACAGGGCTAACAGTATCTGGATTTTTACACTTAGGAGAAATCTGCCTGTTTAGGAAATGCTCATCAGCCCTCTCAGGGCATCAGTGAGTCCTAGCAGAAAACAAGAAACATAATACTAATAAAAAAAATTAAAATCAAAACTCTCAGGTTACCTTAACTTTATAGGCTTGTTTGTTTGCTCTCCTGCTGCTGCTACAGTAGGGCCCCAGGGCCATGGACAAAAGGAGGATTAAGGGGCTGGGGGGAGATCTGTACTTTCTGCATAAAGCAAGGGTGCTTTAAAATAGGTATACTTGCTGAAAGAAACTTCAGATGTGGCAGGAGCACTGTGCAGCATGGCTATTTTTCAACTTTCCTTTCTGGGGACGCAAAGCTAGCATAGGCATCTTGCTGCCAAGATTTTGTTAACAAGAAACTCTTGTGAGCCCAGCTTCTTTGGTGATGGGACCAGCACCAGGGCTGGGCAGGACACCCTGGAAAGCATACGCTGCAGATCTGGCCATGAAGAGAGAGGCATGTGCACGGTGGTGGGGCTTGTCTGACCCAGCATCTCCTTAGGGCCAGTTTTTTTTCTTATTTTCCTCCAGGCTGTTTTGGGAAGTATTAACTGGGCCTTTCTAGGCGTGGATGAAGCCCATCGGTTGAAAAATGATGACTCTCTGCTGTACAAAACGTTGATTGATTTCAAGTCCAACCACAGGCTGCTGATCACCGGCACCCCGCTTCAAAATTCACTCAAAGAGCTCTGGTCCCTCCTGCATTTCATCATGCCAGAGAAGTAAGTCCTCGTCTTGTCTATCAAATAGACTTGAGGGAGTACAGAGTGTCAGAAATCCCTGAATTATAAATCAATGGAGTTAGAGCAATGAAAGGGGAACAAACATTTGAGGGAAAAATCAGAGGTTAAATGACTAACACATTAGTATTTCTGGCAACAAATTGAATGGGGAAACCTAATACACGCCTTTCAAATCTCTGTGCTGTCTTGGAGCCATCTCTAAAAAGCTAAACTTGTCTTAAGCAATCATCTCAACCATTTCTGAGGCTTTCAGTACATACCTCTTGCCAACCACTTCATGGCAGTCTCTGGGAGTGTTGCTAAAGGATGGTGTTGTCAAGCTGATTGTTCGCATGGCCACATTATAACAAATGTTTTGTTTTCTTTAAAACAAAGTGGGCTATGTGCATTGCTACGGCTAAGACAAGCACTCCCCAAAACTCACTAAAATGATGTTTGACTGGAAAAAAGAGCTGTTCCCCAAATTCTTTTTGTTGTCTCAAAGAAAGAGTGAAGGAAAGGTTTGAGGTCTCCCAAGGGGAGGAGAAGAGCTGATCTCCACATTTCAAAGGAGCTGTTGGAGGTAGCAGCAATCCAAAAGAGCCTTCAGAGCAGTGTAAAACATAGTCCAGTTGTCAAAGCCCTGCCTAGGGGAGGGCACTGTGGAAAGCTCAGAAACTTCTGGCCAGGTAAATGCCAACAGGAGACAGCAGAGCAGAATACTGGAAAACTTGGGATTTTGAGTGTGGGGAGTCAGTGTGGAGGTCAAAGAGAAGAGGTTAGGAAGGCACCTAAGCCCAGAGCGCTTCTAGCTTTGCCACCAGTGTGGTTAAGTAGCCCGAGCAGAGTGAACCTTTTATCCTCCATTGTGTCTCCATTAAATTGATGATCTTCTGTCTTCTAAGACAAGAAGTATTCTGACCCTTCTTTGCTCCTCGTTTCTGTTGCTAGGTTTGAGTTCTGGGAGGATTTTGAAGAGGATCACGGGAAAGGTAGAGAGAATGGCTACCAGAGCCTTCACAAAGTTCTGGAGCCATTTCTCCTACGTAGAGTGAAGAAGGATGTGGAGAAATCTTTGCCAGCCAAAGTGGAGCAGATCCTCCGTGTGGAAATGTCTGCTTTGCAGAAACAGTATTACAAGTGAGTCACTTATTATGTTACTGGGAGTGCCAGTAGAAATGGGCACATCTTTCTATGTGCCTTGGGAATGTGTTTCAGTGTACTGTGTCCTTCAGAATGCAATGGGACAGCCATTGCCTGTAGTACCAGGAGCTTCCCAGTAGGAATCTCAGGTGGGGTCGTTGGTAACTTTCCTTCTGAAAAGGCATCTCCGGACCACTGGAGATGCTCTTCTAGAGTGTTACAATTCAGCTGGCCAGCTTTGCAGGTCAGAGGCTATGTCTTTCCTGGGGGAGTAAAGCTCCCCACAAAATTGTGGTGTGGTTTGATATTAAACTTAATAGGAAAGTAAGGTCAGGGTTTCTAGTGAGGAGACAGCAGTATCCTATAGAAGTGAAGAGAGATGGAGGGAGGGAAGTAGGCTGATGCCTGATCAAGATGTCCCTGAAGGTTTTGTTCTTCCAAGACTCTAGCATGCCTGTTCTGCACTGTGAAATGACCTGGACTTTTCATTTTCCTGCCTGCAGGTGGATTTTGACAAGAAACTACAAAGCTCTTTCAAAGGGAACGAGGGGGAGCACATCTGGTTTCCTGAACATTGTGATGGAATTGAAAAAGTGTTGCAACCACTGCTACCTTATCAAACCTCCCGAGGAAAATGAGAGAGAGAATGGCATTGAGACCCTGCAGGTGGGCAGTGTCTTTGGTTACCATTGTTTTTTCTTCGCTTTCGCCTTTCTCCTGTCCTCTCACCAAAATAAGATCTGGTGAAGCTTTAGTTTCTGCTGCTTCTCCATTAGAAATGGTCCTCACAGATGAGGCACTGAACCTCCTGCCCTCCCCTTCCAGTGTAGGCAATGTTTTGTGGCCGTCTGGAGTGGGAGGTGCATGCAATATAAGATCTAGTTTGTATGATTCATTTTGTGTGTGGCCTCTGCTGTGTAAATCCAGATGATTTGATTAGAGATATGTGGGAGAAGCATGACCCCAGAAGAACCAGATCTCTGCATGTTTCTGTGTAGTGTAAATAAGGGTAAGGTTGGAAAGCATCAGCTGGAATGACGGTTACTTCTTCAGTCTCTGATCAGGAGCAGTGGAAAGCTAATTCTCTTGGACAAGCTGCTGACCAGGCTGCGGGAGAGAGGCAACAGAGTGCTGATCTTCTCCCAGATGGTGAGGATGCTGGACATCCTGGCAGAGTACCTGACTATCAAACACTACCCTTTTCAGGTGAGAAATGTCAACAGGGAAAACAGTGGGGTTCACTTGAAAATTCAAGAAAATGCAGAGGGATCCTGGGCAATGGGAGCCACTGAGTTTCGCAGAGGCTGGTGCCTGGGATTGCAAGCTGTAGTGGGGATGTCCCTTCATTTCAGTGCAGCCCCATCTCTGCAAAACACCTCCTCTGACAGGCCCGTGCTTTGGGCTGTGTCCGGTGATAAACCCCGAGGATAGCAAATGCAGAGAGCTTGGCTGGGAGCCTGTAACGGGAGCTGCAGTGTCACCCGCTCTGTGACTCTTGCCTGAGCTTATTCCTCCCCCTGCCCCACCACCCTCACAACACAGCGGGCTAAGGCAGCGCAGTTATTTTTAATTGGTGGTTATTTTTAAAGATTAAATGCTCCAGGCAGGGAAGGGGGCTGTAGAGCTCCCAGAACTTGGGTGCAGCAGTTCCTCAGGGCTCCTTTACCTTCTCTCTTTCATCATTATTGTTGATTTTTCCAGCGCTTGGACGGCTCAATCAAAGGGGAGATTCGAAAGCAGGCGCTGGACCACTTCAACGCTGACGGCTCTGAGGTACCGCAGCTGGGTTTGCCCAGCCTCAGGAGGGTCCGGGTGGGCTGCCCGAGCAGTGGGCGTTTATGGCTGAGCTGCAGGGTTGTGACTGCCAAGAGGGGATTAGTTCCGTTC
Source organism: Pterocles gutturalis (assembly GCF_000699245.1). Taxonomy (NCBI): domain Eukaryota; kingdom Metazoa; phylum Chordata; class Aves; order Pterocliformes; family Pteroclidae; genus Pterocles; species Pterocles gutturalis. The sequence goes on from NW_010143334.1 coordinate 22,504, forward strand.
ATTTCTTTTTACAGGACCCCAGATACTTCTAAAGACACAGATACAGCAGGTTTTGCAACTAGCCGTGTTGCTTTTTAAATATCTTCCACATCCAAAGAACAGGGCTGCATGTCACATCTCCAGAAAGTTTCAAAGAGGCTGAGAAGAGACAGAATTTAGCAATTCTCTCCTCATGGTTTGGGGAACGAGACAGTTGCTAAATGATTCCTCCAGTCTGAGGATGTTTTTGGATATGAAATGGCAGAGGCAAAAGGGGGGGGATTTTAAGTGTCAGCGGCCAGTGGAGTCTGGTGTTGGAGGTGAAAGTCTCCAGTGTAATAGGAGAGGACAACTTGAGCCTCTCGTTTGGGCTTGCTGACTCACAGTGATGGGTGCAAGGCACTTGTTTTGTGCCACAGTCAGCCCAGCCGTGAGAAATACCTTTCCTCACTCCAGAAGCTTGGAATGGAGGGGGATTCTTGGCTGACACAGGAGACAGTTAGGTGCTTCATGGTCATGGGAAAGTTAACAAATAAAAGTGAGAAGGAAACCGTGGTGGGAAAAAAAGAAGCTGCCCTTTCCCCTCTCCTGGGGACATCTGTGGGGGCTCAGACATCCCGGCTCTAACCTGGCACCCTGTGCCCTTGGGCAGTGACTCGAACAGTCTGTCAGTTGCTGATCTCACCCCCAGCAGGCTTTAAAGCAACGAAAAGCACGTGTTTGCCTGCTGCTTTTGTAGGAGTCTGGTGAGCAGCATGGTCTGACCTTCAGAAACCACTCCAAGGTGCCCTTCCTCTGAGCTGTTTGCGTTGTTCTCCCATAACAATGCATGCACAGCTTTCATCCCTGCCAGCACCGCTTCACTTTGTGCCTTGTCCTAAAGACCAGTGCTATTTATCCTGCATGAGCAGGGTGTGTGGGAAGGAAATTCTTTTTCTGCTTTCTTAAGAAGCACAAGTTAAACAGAGCCCTCCCTCTGTTTCCATGCATAGTTTTGAAGTCACCACTGCTGTTTTATGTCCGCAGGTACAGTCTGGCTAACTCACAGATGCTTTTTTCTTTCCCCCAGGACTTCTGTTTCTTGTTGTCAACACGAGCTGGAGGGCTGGGAATTAATTTAGCCTCTGCTGATACTGTTGTTATCTTTGACTCGGACTGGAATCCCCAAAATGATCTTCAGGCTCAGGCTCGGGCTCACCGCATCGGACAAAAGAAGCAGGTCAGAAGAGCTACCTGGGTCATTTTCTCTGTGGCTTCAGTGTGTGCATCTAAATGGGCTGCCACCTCACCAAAGCTTCTGAAAAGATGGTCTTTTGGCCCCAGTCCTGACTCCAGAGAGTACTGCCAACCCAAGGGAAGCTCATTTAAAAGCCAGGAAACAAAAAATGAGCCCAAATTTTCCAGATGCCAGGTCTTTCTGTTGGCTTCGCATCACACTTCTTAGCTTAGTGGACTCTCTTCTTTCTTGCCCTGAAAAACTTGGAAAGTAGAACATCCACCTTTACTAGGGTTTTGTTAGATATGTGAAAAGTTTGATGCTAATTTGGATTTAGAGTGATTGTTTCAGAAGATTTTTGCTCTGTGCTTAGTCAGGCTGCCAGATCTGTGTTAACCAGCCTGATTTTAGATGATCCCTCTGAGAGATAAAAAGTATGTGATGGTTTTTGTTCTAAAAGGACACATCTGGGCATGAAGAGACCATGTCAGCAGACTAGTCTCCTGCAAAACCACTGAGGGATGCATCGCTGTGTCAGCAGAGCGTGTTCAGGTCCACGAAATAGCTCTGTTCTCTTCTTGCCCTTTAGGTGAATATTTACCGCCTGGTCACAAAGGGTACGGTAGAGGAAGAGATCATTGAGAGGGCCAAGAAGAAAATGGTGCTGGATCATTTGGTGATCCAGCGTATGGACACCACTGGCCGGACTGTTCTGGACAACAACTCTGGGCGATCCAAGTAAGTGATTGTGTTGGGAGGCAGAGATGTCTGGTACAGTGTCTGGCGGAACCAGCTTCACCTGCTGGTATCTCACAATATTTGTTTGATAGGATATAGGGCAAAAGGCTAATAAATAATAGGAGCATCCACTGATTTGGCTTATACAACCTTGAATTTGGACACATAGGATAAAAATGGCCAGAAATCAGAAACTGGTTTTGATGCATTACCTGTTTTTCCTTCTGTATTCCTCCCAAAGATCATCCTGGTCTGAGGTATCCTGGTGGTGGAAGAGCTGTGGTTCAGCAGATGCTCCCCTTTCTCCCCCAGGAGATGGAGGTTGTTCCTTTTACAGAGTTGTCCGTGCTAGAGCAGGAAAGAGATGAGGGACTGAATAAAAAGGCTTTTTATAGTGCTGGGTAGAAAACTTACTTCTTGCTTTAATTAGGAAAAACTTTGTTATGGTTTTGTGCTGTAGCAATACCGACTTAACAGCTCAAAACGTATTTTCCTCTCATTCATTCTTGCAGCTCAAATCCTTTCAACAAAGAGGAGCTGACAGCTATTCTGAAGTTTGGAGCTGAAGATCTCTTCAAGGAGCTTGAAGGGGAAGAGTCAGAGCCTCAGGTAGGTTGAAATTGAAATCACAGAGCTGTTTGTAGTCCTCTGCAGGTCCATATGGGGGGTTGTATGTGTTTGCTCCCTCTTTGTATTTTGTCTGTGCATGAGAGCAGGTTGGTGAACAGGGCATGCATGAGTCCAGAGAAGCTGAAGAAAGAGAGCTCTGGGGTTGGGAGGGGGTTAAGGAGAGCCTTGTTGCCGGGGGTTGAGTTAGGGTATGGTCACCAAGAGTCCCTTGGCTCATGAGGATTCATTAGCTAGTTATAGCACAGCCTGCTGAAAGCTGCTCTCCCTGCCTCCTCTGAGCACTTCTGAGCATCCTTTTTTGGTTGTTCTCATAGAGGCAGGAGTTAGCACAGTGAAGTCGGATAGGTTGCTCTCTCCTGCCCGGCAGAGCGTTGCTTGACAGTTTAGTATCGAGTGCTTTGACCAATTCCCTTAATGGCCCGAGTAGCAGAGCTTTCCCTGAGGGAAACAGCCCACAGTTAATAGGTCTCACTGTCTGGAAATTTTCCCTGCTGTTCTTTTTCTTCTGTCCTATCACCCTTATTTATACTCTTTTGTACCGCTTGAGATAGTTCATCCCTGCCCTCGGTGATGACACCCTGCAGATATTTGCACTTTATTTAGCTCATATCAGCACAGTGCGTATTTAGCTATTGCACCCCACGGGTCTGCTCTCAAAGCCCCTTATTTCCTGCTGTGCTCGGCACCCTCTGCTTTATCGCTCTTTCTTTCTGACTGGTAGGAGATGGACATTGATGAGATTTTGCGTCTGGCTGAAACACGAGAGAATGAAGTGTCCACCAGTGCCACTGACGAGCTCCTCTCCCAGTTCAAGGTATGGACCCCCCAGGCTTTGTAGTGGGGTGTGGGAATGAGGCTCCCCACGTCTTGCCATGGTGGTAAGGTCAGTAACAAACAGAACAAATCAGACCCGGTGAGAGGTGACCTGTACCAAGCAGTTTGGTAGCTAGCTGGGGAGATATGTATTAATTTTGTTTCAAATAAGTGGTTTTGAATGCTGTGAATAAAATGCAGAATTTACCAAATTTGGAAACAAACCCAATAACTTACAGAGGCTCAGCAGTACTTCTTAAACTGCACGTACTTCCTCAAAAGCCGTTAGCCCAAAGACGTGGCAAAGAACCAGAAATGTAGTGACATAAGGATCAATTATAAAGTAGTTATGGAAATGTTGGCAAAATTCCTATGGGAAAGGAGTTGAGGATTAGCAGACAGCTATGGGGTATTCCTGCCAAGGGAGGGAATTGTTAAAAGTGTTTCTTTGCTTATAAAAGGTGGCCAACTTTGCAACCATGGAGGAGGAAGAGACAGAGCTGGATGAGCGGTCCCAGAAGGACTGGGACGATATCATTCCAGAGGAGCAGAGGAAGAAGGTGGAGGAGGAAGAAAGGCAGAAAGAATTGGAGGAAATCTACATGCTGCCTCGAATCCGGAGCTCGACTAAAAAGGTACAGCCTACCTCAAGGAGCTGAGAGGCTGGAGTTAAGAGCTGGCAAAGGCAGTACTCGAGGGAAGCCTTCTTGCTATCTGAGTGCTTCTTTCCCTCCTCCAAAGTTGGTTAGTAGGAAAGCACAGAGGTAGCACATTGACCTCTTGTTGGCATCATGCATTGGGCCCATGGTTTGTAATGCAGTGTGAGGGCGCGTATTGGATTTGGTACGACTTGTCTTAGCAGACATAATGAAAAGAACCTGTAGTGAGCACAAGGCAAAATATCCAACTCCATAAAGCAGATTTTACTGCAGTGTATGTCATTTTCTGCCTGTTTCTTTTCTTTGGACTTTCTATCTCCCTGGGCTGCTCTTGTCTAAATGTGGCTCTTGCAGGCAAAAGAGATGGCATCTTCCCAAGGTGATGGGATCTACCCCAATCCAACAGAAAGCAAACTGTGCAAGGAAACTCTTCTGGGATGTGGGACTTTAAGGGTTTATGAACTGTTCTATGTGATGAGCTGGGGAAAAACACTGAAGTGAAAAGTAGAGAGAAGGATAATTTCTGTCAGATGATTACAGATTCATTTCTGAGGTGTCCTAGTTTTCAAAACAGCCTAAGGGACTGTGGCACAAAACCACAGTAATCTAGGTGTTTTAATTTATCTTATACCTTAGTAAATCAAAATGCAATTGTGAAACTGCTGGCTAGAAGGTTCTAAGGGGAGGATGACCACCAGAGCCTTAGCTATCTGGAAACTGCAAGAGGGTGCGGCCTCTCTGGGTTGCTTACATGGGCTTCTGCATCTTCAGGAAGAGATGCTGATGTTTCACAGTCTGAACGTGAAATAGTGCCAGTGCATGGGAGGGACAGAAAAGGTTGGCAGATTAGCAGTTGTTAACTGTACTGCTGTTTTTCTGGTACATACAGGCTCAGACAAATGACAGTGAATCAGATGCAGAAACTAAGAGAAGGCTTCAGAGATCGTCTGGATCTGAAAGTGAGACTGACGATACCGATGACGAGAAGAGACCAAAGCGCAGGGGGCGTCCTCGGAGTGTTAGAAAAGATACTGTGGAAGGATTTACTGATGCTGAAATCAGGAGGTCAGTGCTGAGTACCAGAGACAGTTCAGAAAACAAATATAGAAATCCCATGCAGGTGGAGAAAACCCCAGATTAATCCAGGAGGTGTTCAACTGTAAGCATGTCACTGGTTTATGTGGAACTGGTTCACTGGACCAGCTTCTGCACCTTTTTATAATTTGGTTTGCTCCCAGCTGATGATCTCAACATTCAGGTGTGTGCAAAATGGACTGGATTGTCTTTAGTCAGGCAGCAGTGAAGCTGGTATCTTCCTAAAATTAATCCTTGTTGTAACTGCCCTTCCTGGGGCAAGTGGATTGAGCTAATTCCATGTTATACATGAGGTCTTAAATACCATGAGATACAGAGATGGAAAAGCCAAGGACTCTGGCCTTCCTGGTGTTTTTCTGGCAGTAGTCCTGATGATTTAAGCTTAAGTGAAAGGCAGGCTCTAGCAGAATAACCCCATGAGAAGCGCTGGTCCAGCTGATCCCAGCAGTTGTGTATCCTCTTCTGCACAGTGTCCCTGAAGTCAGCCGGGGGCTGAATTCCAGAACATTATTTTCTTCTCATGTCTTCTAACTCTTGAGCCTTTCCCAAAGATCTTTGTCTTATGGCTCTGCCCAGATGTTCAGCAAAAGGTGGAAAAGAGGGGGCTGTGAGTTTTACTTGACTCTCCGTCTCCGAGTTGATGTCAGGAGATGGTCAGATTTTTCAGATTGTGGTAGCTGCCCCATATCCAGCCTGAAACCATAGAGAAGGAAGGAGGCATTGTATGTGAACTATAGCAGCCATTTAGGTTACTGTGATGTAGCAGAAAGAGACTGAAAGAGCACAAGATGAAAAAAAGAAGGGGAAAAAAAATAACTCATTTTGAAAATAATCTGTAGTTGAAGCCATTGGGTCTACTCCCAGCACAAGGCACTGTTCAGTTGGAGTAACAGTGTCTGACTCTTGCCCTAAAGTTGTGTGTTAGCCATGGCAGTGATTTTCACAATAAAAATAAAATGCAAAAATAAATAACAATCCTTGTCTGCAAACCTCTGTGATAGATTGCACCACATTTGGCTCTTCTGTGATGGATTGTTACACATATAGCCTGAGTATTAAAATTACTAGTGACATTGATTTAATGCCTCTTTTCTCATTGGAAAAATGAAGTTAATAATTACCAACATGGTGTGAGCCAATGCTTTCTTTCAATTTATTTTTTTTACAGTACAGTTATAACCTTCCTCTTTTTTTTCCTCTTCTGTCAGACATCCAACATTCATAACAATGTCGTGTTCTTCTCTAGCCGAGGTCACAGAACTTTAGGGGGGCTAATGGATTAGGCTTCCCAGAGCTGATTGATCCTTAGCTAATCAGTGTGGAATGCAAGGTTGATAACGTGTCAGGCTGTAATTAATACATTCAAGTGTGATTGTGATATTGGACCCACTTTTTATGGCAGTTGGTTTAATTTATTGTTCTTTTTTTTTTTTTTTTTGCTTAGGTTTATCAAGGCTTACAAGAAATTTGGACTGCCTCTTGAACGGTAAGTCCCAACCTGGCCCTGTTCCAGAGGGTTATCACAGGGGGACGTTTTGTTTCTAAGCACATCCATACACACATTGCTGCGGGTGTTTGACACAACCTCCGCAGACAGCACAAAGCTTCGCTGTCGTGTGATCGGTATCCCAAGTGCTGCCATAGCAGTCCCTCATGTCTCAGTTGATGGGAGTGATGAATGCTGGCCAAAAAGCAGCTCGAGCAGTTGTGGCGCCGGGCTGTACACAGCATCATCCTGCTGGCAGGGTCTGGCCCTTGGGGCATTTCCCTTCTGCCTAGAAAGGAGAGGGAGCAGCTGCTTGAAGAGCAAACGCTACCCAAAATGCTTGCCAAGCTTCTCTATGCATATGAGTTTCAAGACTGAATTTGGAGCATCTTTTTCTTGCTGCTGTATCCCTCATGATGGGAAGTGGGTGGAAGCACACGCTGTGCTCAAGTGTGGGTTTGCAGAGCCCTGCACGAGTGCTGTGCCCCAGCACAAGTGATGGAGGAAGGGAAATGGGCGCATGTGCATGTATTGTATGAGAAATGACTGTTTTTTCAGCTGGTTGTACTCTTCTGTTGTGAAACACCAGGCTTGCGCACAGGCCTTGATGTTACTAACATCAGCCAGGCAAAAGGGATAGCAGATGGCAGCTTTGGACCAGCAAATGGAGTTAATATGGAATTGGGAAGGCATGAAAGCACACTGGACAGGCACAGAGGGTGCCTGTTGTGCCCAAGATAGACAGTTCTCACCTTTGCTTTAGTTCTGAAAAATCCGAAGGATTGGATTAGTTATGCATCTGCACTGTTCTGCAGTTGTTAGACCTAAAAAAAAGACTAAAACTGTGTTGTGCCCTGTGTGAACTTGACTCCTGTAGTTTTCATCCATCATACATATACAGCATTGACTACTAAAAGCTATGAAACAATTGCTCAGGAAGTGACTGGGAGGAGATATGCCATATCAAATACAAAACTTGCTGTTCTTTTTCCCCTTTCCCAGGTTAGAGTGTATTGCCCGGGATGCTGAGCTGGTGGATAAGTCTGTGGCTGATCTGAAACGGTTAGGGGAGCTCATCCACAATAGCTGTGTGTCAGCAATGCAAGAATACGAGGAGCAGCTGAAAGAAAATCCAGGTGAAGGTAAGCAAGAGGGTTGTGTGCTGCTGTTATAATATTTTTTGGGGTGCTCCATGGAGCTGATGAGAAAACTGTTCCCTTGTTGGACAAGGAGGCATGCTACATTGTGACTTAAAAGCAAAGAACAAACATGCACTTAAGCCATCTCATCTCTGCCAGGCAGCTCTCACCAGCAGAGGGAAACCCCTGAGTCTTCTGCTCAGACTGAAAAGTGCCATTTGGGTCTGTTGGCTTCTGCTCAACATGAGTTTCGTGAGAGGCTGAAGTCATCAGCTTACTTAATATTGTGTCACAAGGCAAAGCAGATCATGTTTTAACTGTTCCTGGGACTGGGAATCACTAATGCTGAGTGCTCCATGGTAAAGCTGGATCCACAATTAGCACTTGCTAGAGCTGGCATCATCCACCACTCTTTGTATGGCTGGTCTGTGCTGTTGATCTGGAGATACAGGGGTCTGGGCTGGATTTCCCACTGGGTCTCTCCCTGTTGCAGCTGAACAAAACTACTGAAGCAACAGCTCCAGCATACTTAGATATATTTTTATGAAAGTGATACTGAGGGGTGTTTGAATTGTAGATCTAAGTGAGTTAGTGAAAGAAAACTTATTTTTTGGGCCTGCCTTAGCAGGCAGCCTAGTGCTTAAATAAGAGATTGTAGGCAACGTGTTGATCTCTGTGTGTCTAGACATTTTTATAGAGACTCTTCTTTCTGTAAGAGTTCTCTTAGTTGCTGTGTTTTATTGTTAAGCAGGGAAAGGACCTGGAAAAAGAAGAGGTCCTACTATCAAGATTTCTGGTGTCCAAGTCAACGTGAAATCCATCATCCAGCATGAAGAAGAGTTTGAAATGCTGCATAAATCCATTCCTGCAGACCCAGAGGAAAGGAAGAAGTGAGTTTGGCTAAGTAGGCAATGCAGAAAGAGGCTCAGGGAATTTGCGTTTTGTAGTGGAAAGAGAATAGCCTTAGATATATGGATTTGCTTTACCCCTCACTGCATTAAAAGTAGCTCATGTTTGAAATGCCTTCAGGTACCGTCTGACGTGCCGTGTCAAAGCTGCCCATTTTGATGTAGACTGGGGAGTGGAGGAAGATTCTCGCTTGTTAGTGGGAATTTACGAGCATGGTTATGGAAACTGGGAGCTAATTAAAACTGATCCGGAATTGAAATTATCTGATAAGGTAAGTTACTTTGCTTGTTGCTTGCATTGGGTCCATTGCAGTTCATAGAGAACATGTTTGATTTACTCCAGAAACAGATGTTTATGTTTGTAACCACTCCAAAAATAATAATAAATAATAATGAGGAAAACAGTGACCTCCATGGAATGTTACATGCTTGATGGAAAGCAGAGTTGTGTGTTATTTGATTGGCAGTAAATTTTCTCTGAACAGTACCATATGAACCACACTGAAATGATGCAGGAAGAAAATGGTAATGCTGACATATGTGGTTACATGCATAGTATAGAGAGTGCATTGCATAATTGTGAGTTGATATTTCCTTCAGCCTCTCATAAGAAGCTGAGTCTGAATTTCTGTGCAGAAATAATTTTTCACAGATTTGACACTGCTTGTGTCAAGACTGGTCTGTGTTAGCTTTGAAGGTGTAGTTACATGACTGGCTATGGCAGCAAAGCCAGCTGGAAAGCGTCCATCTAGTTCCTCTGTTCCTCGGTCATTCCCATAAGAACTGTTTGTGAGGGCCATGTTGAAGTGATCCGGGTTAAAAATAAGCCGCCATCCGTTGTGTCAGCACAATGGAAGGAGAACAAACTGCAACACAGGGCTAAGGAACATCGGGACTCCCTACACCAGTGTTGCTGCCAATATGCTGCATTCCCCTGACATCCCTGCTAGTGTTTTTAGCAAAGATCAGACTGTGGCTGAAACCCCTTCTACATCAAGTTCAGAAAATCATTTCACAGTGGAAGCAATTGCCTGAGACACGCCACCCAGTTTCCATTGAAGTACAAAGGTAACCTAGCTGGCAAGCTGAGATACTCCCTCCACAGAGTGGCAGCCTTGTTTTCCACGAAAAATTCTGCTGCAGCAATGTCTCAGGTTAGCAAAGGGGACCAGCCTGCTGTGACAAGGCTGTCACAAACAAATCTGATGTGTCAAGGAGAGTGGACTCAGTTTTGCAACTCAATGTCCCAAATATAGTTTGCAAAGTTTTTTTTTTTTTTCTTTTTGCACACTTATGAGAAAGATCGTAGAGAACGTAGAGAGCTGCCTTGGGGTCCTTTCACTTCTGCAAAAGGCTGAGGGAAGGGATGCTTGCTAGAAGCTTTGCTTTTGGCTAGACAGGGAGAAGAGTCTGTGGGGGGGCTGGAAGAAATTCTTGAACCTTCTTGGTCCCCCAGAAGGTGCAGCATCTCCAAACATTTGCTGGGCCTGGAAGGACTGTTGCTAGTGTGTATGTCTTTTGTCAAGGTTTGATAGATGCATGTGGGTCTATTTTTTTTTTTCCTTCTTTATCAAAGATCCTACCTGTTGAGACAGATAAGAAACCTCAGGGAAAACAACTCCAGACCCGAGTTGATTATCTGCTGAAACTGCTGAAGAAAGATCTGGACAAGAAAGAAAACATGAAAGATGGGGAAGAGGTGAGATGTGTCTGCTTGATTATGGGGGTTTCAGCATGAGTGGCTGGCTGATGGCGGGAGACAGCCTGTGTTCCCAGGGCACTGAACATCACCTACGTGAAAGAATATGGACTTGTCTGTTTGATTGCATTGTGATACTGAAGTGATAATTAGTAAGGGACAGGTAATTAATTATTACACTTACTGAAGGACTCGGCCTCATCAGGCTTCCTGCCACCCTGCTGTTTGTGAGATGTTCAGGAGATGGGTTATATCCTCGGGAAGCAGCTGTAGCTATTTGCTTGCTCTGACTTGTTCTGTGTTTTCACCAGGGCAAGCTAAAGAAGAGGAAACCACGAGTAAAGAAAGAGAACAAGGCTCCCAAAGTCAAAGACGAGCATGGGAATGAACTCTCCTCTCCTCGGCACTCAGACAACCAGTCAGAAGAAGGTGAAGTCAAGGTGAGTCAGCTTGGTGGAGAGCAGCTTTTCCAGGCTTCCTTGAGCCTACGCTGTTACTGCAGAACCTCACCTTGAGGAGCACTTCTAGCAAATGCCCTGTGGAGTAGGGGGGAGATACAGATTGCATTCCCACAGGAGATTGGCAAACTCAAAAACATACCTACAGCTGTCAGGGTGAAAGAAGGACCTTTCCCACCCACTCTTTTAGGTTAGTGCTCTAAGTGTTTTGGGGGGATCCTAGAATGGCCACACAAATCCTCATACTGAGTTGGAGGAAAGGTTGTCTCAGGACAAAGCCTGTTGCCATTATAAAGGAGAAAGAAGAATTGTTTCCTTCTCCTTTTCAGTACGTCAGCCAGTGGTGAAGCTGGAGTTTACCAAGGTCATGCTTTTGCTTAGAAAACCTTCTGTCTTTGAGTGGTTTGGCTTGTAGTCTAAGGCTTTTTGTTCATGTGCTGATCGGTATCTACCTTAGGGGCTGCGTGTTCTCGAGCGCAGCTGGCATAGGAAAACAGTGCTTATCTACAGTTTGCCAGCTAGTTACAGATTGGGGCTTGTCTATTTTTTATACCCTTTTGTCAAGGGTTGGGTGGATTGCAGCACGGGGCTTGCTCTCTGGTTAAGGAGGTGTGAGGGCAAATTTGGATGGACCTCAAGAATTGTCTGTGTGTCAAGGATGTAAGTTTTATAAAAGAAAGTGTATGTGAGATGAGGGACTCTAACTTTGTGCTGTGACTGATTTTCTAGGAGGATGGCTTGGAAAAGAGCCCAGTGAAAAAGAAACAGAAGAAGAAAGAGAACAAAGAGAACAAGGAAAAGCAGACCACGACTAAGAAAGAAAAGGAAAGTGATAAAGAGAAAAAAAAGACAAAAGAAAAGAAAGAGAAGGTATGTGGTACTCTTAGGAGCAGTTTAAGAGTTAGGAAAGTCCCTGAGCAAAAGGGCAAGATATGATTCATTAAGGGCCCTCTATGAAGAGATGTCAATGAAGCATTTTGGGGTGAGGTATTATCACTTTTTCAGCCCTCCTGAGTTCTTATTGTAAAGAATTGCAATAAAAAGTAGAAAAGGCAATATATCCTAAAGCTTGATGGAATGTGAGCAAAAAGGAAGAGATTTTGTCAGACTGCCTTTCAAGTACAGCTGTCCCTGTGACAGCAGTATGGCCAAATAGCTGATGGTAAGGAAGAAAGGGGGAAGGAGCCTGGAGCGCTCAGATCAAAGTTGTGTTCAGCTGTGATTTATCACAGGGTTGGCAGCTCCTTGTCTGTATTCCCCTGTAATTTAAACTCTGCCCAAATAACCCAACTGTCCACACCATCAGGACTCTAAGTTGTCCTTGTCACTGTTCAGGACTCACCAGAATGAGTGTTTCAACATCAATGGTATGTTGTGGACTAAAATGTCCCTTGAATTTTGGGTACAACTGCCCTGAGGCTGGATTCAAATTGGAAGTGGGTAAAAGCTCCTGTAATAATGACCTGTAGTACCTGTCCAAGGAACAGGTATGTACTGCATGCCCAGTGTGTTTTGACACTGAGGTCATAAGTGCAAACCTAGAAGCTTTGTTGCATATATAGGGGAAAGTTTGCTTTCCGGTGATTTTTGGTATGACACTGACTCTTTGACTCCAGATAAGCCATACAAGTCAAAATTTACACTAATTTACATGATATGAGGTTGCTTTCCAGAGGGTCTAGGGACTAGAGACATCCCATGAAGTTGCAGATCCTCGTAGACATCAGGCTCTGTCCTTTGCAAGGGACATATATTCTTTAGCTTAACCTCTCTTCCAAGTCTTCAATGTCGGTTTTCTCTCCGTGAGTATGAGTATCATATTCACATCCACAATGTTGGATCTGACTTCTCTCTGCTCCCTCGAGGATGATGTAAAGCTAAATAGAGGCAATACAGCTAAACAGTTTGAGATCTTGGGAGGAAAGTTGTAGGAGCAGTGCCCGAGGTTTAACAACTGCCAGTAACAATAGTGTGGAGGTTGTTAGTTGGATCACTTGGGATCCTACAGTCTGGCTCATCATGTGATTTCTGTAATTTGTCCTTGTAAAGCCTAAAAGCAGTGAAGCCAAATCTGGAAGTAAAGGGAAGAGATCGCAAGGTCCCGTCCACATTACAGCAGGAAGTGAACCGATCCCCATTGGAGAAGATGAGGACGATGATCTGGACCAAGAAACATTCAGCATAGTGAGTATTTTCCTGGGGATATGGGAGGTCAGTGGCAAAGAGCCCAGCACGGCAGACAGGATTTGCTTGCACGTTATCCACGGATGTGCTTTCGGTGTTAGAGTGTGAGCCCCTCATAGTGCCCCGCAGTGATTTCCTCTGGCCAGTCTGAGAGTACAGCAGCCTCCTCTGTGCCTACCAGCTGGCTGCTGGATATGGCACTTCAACTGGAAGAACTTCAAAGCTCTTCCAGCTTCTGATTCTCACCAAGAAATCGGACTGTGCCAAGGGTTCAGATAACCCTCTTTGAAATTCAGCTTTGCGTGAGTGTGCATGTTATCCCCTCTGCCAGCCAGGGCAGAAGAGGGCAGCGTGTCCATAGAGCATGCAGAACGTCTCTTCTTTGGCTGGTAAGTTCACACCACTACTGGCCCAGGTTGCCCAGAGAAGCTCTGGATGCCCCATCCCTGGAGGTGTTGAAGGCCAGGCTGGATGAGGCTTTGAGCAACCTGGGCTAGTGGAGGGTGTCCCTGCCCATGGCAGGGGGGTTGGAACTTGATGATCTTTAAGTTCCCTTCCAACCCAAACCATTCTGTGATTCTGTGATTTGACAACCCTGGCTTACAGAAGACCCTGCAGACTTACGTAGCAATCTTTCTCCTGTAGAAACCATTGGGGCTCTTTCAGGTGAGGAAATACAGGAGAGTTTTGGGGGTAACTTTGTATGGCCGTAGGAGGTACAGAACTGTGTGAGCTGTAAGCACTTCCCTAGCTGTGTAAGTACTCTTGCAGCAATCATGCCCGCAAGGCTCGTTGTAAAGACAGACTTTTAGTAAAAGCTGTCATGGCAGACTCTCCTTGGCCTGATTTGCGCAGGGGAATGCTGAAATATCAGTTTTTTAAAAACTGTTCTCTAAACTCAAATCTGTGTGTTCCCTGCAGTGTTATTTTTGTCAGGTTTTTTTCTTTTACTTTCCCTCTGTGGTGCATGAAAGGTCCAGCCGGGCAGTAGAAACCTGTCTGATTTACTGTCTCTGTGCAGTATTGATGTGCACATGGTGCTTTCATCTCACATTTTCCAGTTTTGGTAAAAGCGATAGATTAAAGCGACCATAGATGAGGATGGACAGGGAAGCTATTGAATAAGCATTCATTCAGCTGGGGCTGTTGGTTCAGCGTGTCAATGCTTGGTTACACTTCTCTGCCTGCTGTGGGATCATGCAAGCACAGCCTGTGTGCAGTCAAACTGTTCCTCTAAAAAGGGGGACAGTGGAGATGGGGAGACTCTTGTCTTTTCCTTAATATTTTCTGCAGCATATCTGGCAAATTGCTATTTTTGTAGCTGATTTCTCCTTGCCTAATGGTCAGATAAAGCTAATATCTCATGCTAATGAACTTCCAGCTCTGTCTGAATAAAAAGGGAACAATGAAGAGCCCTGTGCCAAATTAATCACTTTCTGCTCTCTGTTGCTTTTTCAAGTGCAAGGAAAGGATGAGACCAGTGAAAAAAGCACTGAAGCAACTCGATAAGCCTGATAAGGGACTGACAGTTCAAGAACAGCTGGAGCACACACGTAACTGCCTCCTAAAAATTGGGGACCGCATCTCTGAGTGCCTTAAAGCCTACAGTGACCAGGATCATATCAAGCTATGGAGAAGGTGAGGGACCATTTTGTTTTCTTTGGCTGGTATATGATATTTAAAAATGATAGTTAGAGGCTGCTGGGTTTTATGTGGATGAGTGCCATTTGCCTCTTATTTAACCCATGAAATCGTGAGTTTTCTAATCCACTCGATCTGTGACCACTCTCGGGTGAGTGTTTTGTCTGCAAGTTGTGCTGGTTCCATTTACAGTGATTTCAGAGCTAGTTTAGATAAACCCGTGCAGACCTCTTTGTTTTGCTTTGAAGAACTTGGTTCCAACTCTCCTGCCTGAGCTGGGTTGAGACTGTTCTCCAGAGAGGGTAGAACTGATTTGATGTTGGTTTGAAAGCAGTTTGCACTTAACAGAAAATGTTCATGTCCTTCTAGGAACCTATGGATATTTGTGTCAAAGTTCACAGAATTTGATGCCAGAAAACTGCACAAACTCTACAAGATGGCTCATAAGAAAAGATCACAGGAAGAGGAGGTGAGATCTGAAGTGCCTTCCCTCTGGTTGCTGTCTTTAAAATTTGTTGCACTTGAAGTGTCAATACTTTCTGCCTCTTATGCAGCCTCTCCCCACAGCATGGGGAGTCTCCAGACAAATCCAGAGCCTGACAGACGAGACCGTTGCTTGCATAATCTGAATCTTTGGGTGGAAGAGCAGTTGAGTTGTAACCCTCTCTTGCATCTTGCAGGAGCAGAAGAAGAAGGAGGACATGTCCAGCATGAAGAAGCCGTTCCGCCCAGAGCCTTCAGGCTCCAGCCACGATTCGGTGATGTCCCAGTCTCACGTGCCTCACAATCCTCATTCCCAGAAGATCCACCTGCCTCCGTCTCACATCCAGCAGCAGATGCATGGGCACCCACGTGACAACTACGGCCATCCAAACAAGAGACATTTCAGCAACACAGGTGAGTGTTGGCAAGCCAGGAGAAGCCATCCCTCCTAACCTAATGGCTGTTTGCTCTTGGACACAAATCCTTCTGATGGGATGGAACATATATTATCATTGTACTTATTGCTGGACTAGAAAACATGATGATACAGTGATGAAAAAAGTATAAAAATGAGACAGAATACAATTTGCTAGAAAAATGATAAAGAAATTTAAATAGTAAAATTGGACCCACATAGTTTACGGAGGAGAAAGCTGAAGGGGCACAGCAATAGTTGCTATTTTTTTGAGAATTCAGCAGAATAATGGGCTTAAACTAAAGTCTGAAAGACACTTACTGGTGCTTTCCTCATTGCAGACCGAGGAGAATGGCAGAGGGATCGAAAGTTCAACTATGGTGGCAACAGCAACCAGATGTGGGGTGGGGAGCGGCATCACCAGTATGAGCAGCACTGGTACAAGGACCACCACTATGGGGATCGGCGATCTCGTGGAGAGCCCCACCGGAGCTCTGGGAACTACAGACCAAATAACCTCTCCCGCAAGAGGCCATACGAACAGTACAACAGTGACCGAGACCACAGAGGCCACCGAGATTATTACGACAGGTAATTCGTTTTCATCTCGGAAAGGCTGGGAGGAGTTTGCAGCGATGTGTCTGGCCACAGTGGCCAGGTTTTCCTTGGGGAACTGATCTCCATGCATTTGTTTTCTCACTGCAGGCACCACCATGATTCCAAGCGTCGACGATCCGATGAGTTCAGACCTCAGAACTACCACCAGCAGGATTTCCGACGGATGTCTGATCACAGGCCACCCATGGGATACCATGGCCAAGGACCTTCGGACCACTACCGGTCCTTCCACACAGACAAAATGGGAGATTACAAACAGCCTCTCCCTCCACCTCACCCTGGAGTGTCGGACCCTCGCTCTCCCCCCTCTCAGAAATCCCCCCACGATTCCAAGTCACCTCTTGATCACAGGTCACCTCTGGATAGGTCATTAGAACAGAAAAACAATCCAGATTATAACTGGAACATTCGGAAAACATAAAGTGACTGAGAGGGGGAAAGCGCACGTCTGAAATACTTGGTTTGGAATAATTGGTTTGATGCAACAGCAGCTGGTTTATCCAAGCCAGCAACCAGAAACTCTGAACATGCTGCTATCATCTTGCTGGGTCAAGGAGGATTTTGGGGGATTATGTGGAGGAAGTTTTTTCCCTAGTTCTTGGTTCTGGTTTGGATTCCTTTTGTCCTTTCCCCTCTTCTACCATTGAACGTTGGAACCAACCTTGCTGCCTCATTCTTTGTTTTGTTTTTGTTTTCCCCAGTTTGATGGACCCAAGGGAATTTTTCCCAGCCAGTGTTTCCCCAAACTGAGAAGGCAGATCGACGCTGCTTAGGATTGTGCAGAAGGCTGTGTGCCTGCTCGGACTTGATGTTAAGTGACAGATGCTGCTTTGGGATTGGGGATAAACTGGTTGGGCTGGGATTTGTGTGTAACCAGCATAGGGCAATGGGAGGGTATATTCAAGGAGGGACAGGGGAGTCCCTCAGCAGCCAAGCTTGGCTGACAGAGGGACTCGACATCCCTGCTGAGTGACTCCAAAGGAGTTGGAGCCATGCTGGTGACAATTCATCGCTTTTCTGGCCACATTATCATTTCTCATGTCTTTATCCATTTCAAGAAACTGGCTCTGCTTTGAGTGCCATTGTGTTCCCTGCAACAGAAGAGGTATGGGGCATCCTCTTCCCATCTCGGGGCTAAAACTGGCAAATCTTTACTCCAAGGGACTTCAGGATAGATTTAAAAAAAAAAAAAAAAAAAAAAAAAAAGACTTCCTTAGCAAAGGCTTAGTTCACTTCTAACCAGTAGGAAAGAAATTGGGGTGAGAACAGTATTCCCAGCTGGACAGGGCTCAGTCATAGCAAAACTCTTCTTCCTTTCTAACATGGGCAGCTTGGATGGTCCAGGAACTAACAGATGCTGTCTGGGAGCCGCAAGGTCAAAAGGTGGCTCTGGGCATCTGGGGGTCCTGAAGCTCCTAATCTCCCTGCCACTGAAGTGCTTCGATCTTTGGGCAAGTCATTTCTCTCTGTGCTTCGTTGAAACAGTGATCACAAACCTTTACTGCAACCAAAGGATGGTAGAGCAGAGTTAAACAGGAATCCAGTGGAGTGATCAGTGTTCAGCAATCACTTGCAGGGAGTCACCTTCCTGCCACTGTTCCAGCAGTCGGCAGCGACTCTGAATTGCTGAAAGTACCTGTGCTGAACGACCTTCTCTCTATCTAAACTGGAAATGACCCCAGAGACTTGGCACCTCAGTTAGCAGGGAGAGAAGGAGGAATTCAGGACTGGGTCCTTAAAAATCCCTGGAGCAAATGTCTTAAGAGCCAAGCATGGCAGAGGGGGAAAGAGGGGTCTGCAGCCCAGCTCAGTGGACTTCAGAGCTAACACTCCTCCAAGTATTTGAGCCGCAGCATATGATGCAGGACAGTGTCCAGCCTGGACTGCAGTGTGGTAAGAGGGGTTGCGCACAGATTGCTGGCCAGAAGTAGCTTGGGTGATTCTTTTTCATGTCCTAGGTCTTTGTTTGTAGAGTCACATCCCCGGAGACCACAGAGCTCTCCCAGCAGCTGGGCTGCCCAGAGCGTGGTGTCCAGGGATGCGTCATCTCCCGCAGCTCAGTATTAAAGAGCAGACTGTTCCAGACTCTTCTTTTTGTGGGGAACACAAGCTGAGCCTCCTGTTAAGATGCCAGTATCTGACCCTAATAAGCTGTGATGTCCTTTCTCCAGAAACACTGAGGGGAGATGGGTGTTCAGGGCTGGCTTCCCGCCTCCGGCCAGTGCCTTGGCAGGCGCGCACAAACCGACACTAATACCCCCATGTCTCCCCTCCGTGCGCTGCGTCCCTTGAAATCTGCTGCCATCACTCCCTCCTTTCTGAGCCTGCTGCTTTAACGGGACACACGGGAAGTGTTTTTGCTCCCCTTTTGTTTTTATTTTGCAAGATTTCCACCAAGTGCAGGGCAGTTTTGCTTCCTTAGGGGCACCGTACTGCCCCCAAAAAAGTGTTACGCTTGTGTTTACCAGTGCAGGAGGAGGTGAAGGCAAGTCTTCCACAGTCCCCCTTGGAGTTGCCGGGTGAGGTGATGGGAGGTGTTGCGACAGCGTGTTTCCGCGGCGTTTCTCACTAAGCTGTGATTGCAGGCACTTGCTGTGGTATTCCACAAAGAGGTCCTTTCTTTTCAGAGGTATTAGCATTTAATGTGAAAATGGAAGAAACCTCAGAGGGGCAAAGAGAATTGCTCTTTTTGTTCACCAAGAGGTGCTATGGTGATGGAAAGTTCGTGCCATACACTTGTAGCAAAAGGCAATACTGGCCAGACCAGTGTTACGGTTGGTGCAGGAAAACTTTGAGCCCCAGCAAGAGACATTTTCTGTGTCCAGATGTGGGCGTCTCTGCTTATCCCAGGTTCCAGGTGTGAGGTTGGTTGGGGTTTCCTTCTTGTGCAACAGCAAAAGCTTTACCCATATCCACCGAAGAGCTGTCCTTGCTGTCACATTGGCCTGATATGCAAGTCACATAGTTTTGCTCACTCATGGTAGGTGGGTCTTCACTGGGTTTAGCTTTAATGAAGCTGGAGAACTAGATTTTGGGAGAAAGTCTTCCCTGAGCGCGCACACACACACACACATGCATTTTATGTCCCCTCAACATAGGGACCATAACCAGACCCTGTCACTTGGATGTGAGTGGGATCAGAGGGGACAGGTCCACAGCCATAAACTTCACTGCGGTGTTTGTGTCACCATCTGTCTGGTACAGCTCTTCCTTCCAAACCAGATGCGGAATTCCCTCTAGCCTCTTTGCAGGAAAAAGTAGCAACTTGTTGGGTTTTTATTAAAAAAAAAAAAAAAAAAAAAAAAGTTTTTCAGCCTGACCCCTTTGGAAATGGTGTAAAGTTGTGAATTCACATGATGAAAGTCCTGCAGACCAAAACCCGCTGTGGACAGGCAATGCGGTGCCCAACTAGAGTGGATACTTAACAGCTCTCTGAAGTCCTTACGTGAACAGTTTAAGTGATCCACACAAAAATACTATTCTGCTTTCACCCGTTTCCTCCCAACCTCCGCCTCCCCTCTGGGGAGTGAAGGACTCTTACTGTAAAAATGTGGACTTTTAAACCTGTTGACTAAAAACAGTAATTAATATTAATTTATATTTGTGAAAAAATGCCACTGTCCTAGTGATTTCTGATGTAAATATGTTGTTTATATAGTATGTATTAAATTTTCCTACATTGTAAAACTGCTGTACTTTTGATTCTTGTATATTAAAAAGTGTTACTGAGATTTTCAGAACCGCGCCATCGTGGTGTATCTGGGGGGGGGGGGTCCTGCAGCCCCTTGGCAGGTCTGGTGGAAGCCCAGGGTGAGTGCTTAAAACCGGGGATTTTCGGGGATCACGGGACCCTTTCCTGCCAGCCACAGGCATGCCACGATGGATATATTCACTGTGGAGGAATAAGTGTGTTCTTCTTGGCTGTTTCCCATAGTTTCACAGTCTGGGGTGATAGAACTTGGAAACCCCTTTGGATGGGAATTTCAGGAGAAGCCATGCAGGTCCTCACCCTTTTCCACCAGGATTTCACTAGGATGGTACCAGTGTTTATGTGTTTATCCAGCCTCTGTCTTTCCTGGATCTTTTCCTGGTGTGTAAACTTCTTTTTTACCCTTTCCAGGGAGGGTTCCCCTTTCTGTAGAAGAAGTGCTGCTTCTGCCGCATTGGTGGAGTTCTCTGCTTTGTCCCCAGACCCTCCTGGGCAGGACGTGCCTCTCCCTGCTCCCCAGGTGGGATGCGATGGTTTGGAGCTGCTTTGGTTTGGTTTTTCCTTTCCACCTGTTCGCACTGAGGCCCACAGGGCAAGACACAGTGCAGGGATTGAAGCCATTTCTCCCAAGTTGTAAGAGCTCATTGTAAAAAGGGTTTTTCCCACCTGTAGTGACTGGGTCCAGCCCTTCCCAGCCTCTCTGCTGCTGAGCCAAGTTTCAGCCAAGAGTGAAATTTCACAGTTGAGTTAT
>NW_010143334.1:43176-43687 GCF_000699245.1 Pterocles gutturalis
TGGGGCTGCGGCAGGGAGAGGGGCTCGGCTGGAGACAGGCACGGGGACTATGGAGAGCTGGGCTCGGTGTCCCTGCCTGGAGCATGGCGGTGAATCTACCTGAGGCAGGGGATCTTTTCAATTCAGCATTTTGTCTCTAACCCAGGGGTACCCCCAGGAAAGCTGGAGAAGCAGGGTCCTGAGGAGCCGGAGCAGTGGGCAGGTAAGGATACGGGCACGCTGATGATGGGGGACATGGGTGTCAGCTCCCCCACACAGCTCAGCCCGGCATGGACATGGTCCACGCAGCCCTGCGGCCATCCTGGGGTGCTGGGCAGGGTCAGGGCCCGGGCTGGGCTGTGTCCCCATGGCACACGTCCCCATGGTCGCTGGCTTGTCTCGGTGAGGGGACCCATTGCCCAAGGTGGTGGGCAAAACCCTTGTGTGTGGCTGCAGTGACTCACGCCCACCCTGTGAGGGGCCGGGGAGGCCCAGAAGCCCCCGTGTTGTGCTTCGGGCCGTGCCAGAGCGG
>NW_010143334.1:43752-51505 GCF_000699245.1 Pterocles gutturalis
GGTGGCGGCGGCTGTCCCTGGTGCAAAGCTGGGGTGGGGGGAGTGGGAGAGGGAGGGGGGGAAGTGTGTTTGCTCAATGCAAAGTGCAGCCCGAGGCCAGGGGATGGGCCACAATGGGGCTTGAGACCATCCTTGAGACACCAGGCTGTGGCACTTCAGCAGCCATCTATGGCAGGATAGTGTGCTGGAGAGGGGGGGGGTGGAGGCCAGGGCTGTCCCCACAGTGGCCGCGGAGCATGGCCTGGAGAGCAACTGGAACCTCTTGGAGATGCCACAGGGTCATTGCTGTCACTGCTGTCCCCGTGTCCTGGTGTCCCTGCATGGCCTGTCCCTTCCCCGCTCACTTCCCGGGTAAGGGTCAGTGCCACACGTCGATAATGAGGATGTGAATAATGAGGATGGGAGCACCCCGGTCACTCAGGGGTCACATCCTCTTACATCCAGCCTTCTGTCCCCCCAGGAGATGCAGGTGTGCTCCTGCTGCCCGCTCGCTGCCCAAGGCTGGTGAGTAGGGGACAAAGGGGACAATCGATGACATCCTGGAAGGGCAGCAAGCAAGGGAGCCCCCAGCCCCCCGTGCTCTGGGCAGTTTTGATAAGACACTGCTGAAGTGTAAAGATTTGGCTAAAGCCAGGCTCTTGTGAGCTGGTGCAAGTGGTGTCAGAGTGGGTTTGGCTCTTTCCAAAAGCTGATGGTTCTTCACAGCTCTGCAGGAGGGTGGGGGATCAGGTCTCAAATCTGGTGCTGGGTGTCTGTGCATGGATTTGCCCAAATAACGTGTTTTTTCCGTTGGTCCTGGTGTCCCACCCGGCCTCAGCATCTCCCTGGCCCCAGACGCAGGAGGGCAAGGAGTCATTCAGCTTTTCAGAAGAGGAAAATGAACAAAAAAAAACCTTGCAGTTTTGGTTTCTCTCGTTAGAGGGCAGCAACAGACCCAACTGGGGCCAAGAGCAGAGCCCAAGAAAGCAGAGATCATCAGGGAGCTCATCCCAAAGGCTTGGCGGGAGCAGGGCAAGGGCTACAGCACCCACTTGGACTCCATCGCCGCATGTCACCCAGTAAGGTTAATATCTATGTTTTCTCCCCCCAACCCCCTTTTTATTCTTCTCATTGGGCTATAGATAAATAAAACCCCAGGTTGACATTCTCAGGAGAATTCAGGACAGCTCTCAAAGGGTCCCTGGGTTACAGATGGAAGGAAGCTGCTTTAGAGAATGTAGAAACGGGGCAACATTCGCATCTGGAGCAGTGAACAGCACCATCCAACACACTGGGAACAAAACGAGACCCACTCATTTATTGTCAAAAAACCTCAAACTTTACTTGTGTTTCTCTCAATAAATAATTTACAGTATATACATGTGGTGACACTCCCGTGGGTCTCAACACCGGGAGGAGGTGGGGGGGCCCTACACGTAATGCCCCCCCCCGCCTTTGCCTACGTATTTCTTTTGTTTCCAAGTATTGGGTCTTTCTTGGCCACACTTCACCTTTAACCAGAACTGGGTCAAACACAACCAAAATAAAGTGCTTCACTGTTTGCTTCTAAAATAGGGATACCCCAGCCACCGTGCGACAGCCGGCCACCACTGGAGCGCTCACCTGGACAGCAGGACTGAGCCACGCCATAACCAAACAGACTTTCCTGGACTGGATACTACCCCAAAACTACAGCACATCGTGCCGTAGGGTGATTGCTGCATAGGAAAGGTAGGTATTAAGGTAAGTATTGACTTGTTGGCCCACTGTAGCTTGGCCAGAAAGATGGCTTTCAAGAAGCTCCGTGTCTTCCGACAGATGCTTTGCACAGCCGCTGTTAATCTAGGGGGTAACATAGCAAAAAAGAAAAAAGAGTTTCCTCTTAGCTAATGACAAATTTTGACTTTCAAAACTTGTGTTTTGAATTTCTAGGGAAGACAAAAACTTGGTTCTTTCTTTAACTAAAGAAACAAAAAGTCCAAATCAGCCTGGCTGAGCAATTAGTTCATTGGGAAGCTAAACTGTCCTGTGTCACGGTCCAGTGGTTGCTCTTCTCAGCACCTCCAGGCTGTGATATCCCTATTTTAAAATTTCCCTAAACAGAATACCTGGGGCACCAGCAAACAAAGCAAGGAGCAAAGTAGTAAACACATCTTTTTTGTTTCTTTTCTTTCCTTAAACATTTAAAAACCAATTACATCTCTTCATCTGTACAAGTCACACGAGATCAATGCCAGGGCTCTATATATTAAAGAGACAATATAAATTACATCCATTGACACAATTTTGCATTTCTCTGCTGCTTTACAAGTGGAGCTCTAGAGCTGTTAGGACACAATGAATAGTCACGTTGAGTATTTACACCAGGCTGCCTCTTGGCACCAGTTCAGACTGCCAAACATAGCCTGTTCCCACCTCTTTCGGTGCTTGCTTGTCTCATCACGCCCAGAGACCTCCCTTGAGAGCGGGAGGTGCCCCCAAGAGTGACACATGTTTTGGGGCTGGTTTCTGGGAACTTCCTCCTGAGGAAAGGAGGGGAAACCTATCAAGAGGTCTCCAAGATGCAGACCAAAGGTGGTCTTGCTGTTTGTTCAGTGAGCAATGAGGTGAACCACAGAGGAACATGGAGGGGAGGAGGTGGGCAGCACTATGTGGGGGGAAGGAGATTATCCATGGTTTCAAGGCAGGAAACAGATGTTTAGGGGCAGTCAGGGTCCTCTGCTGCATCCTGTCTCCTGGCTGTATTTCTAACATTGCCCCATTTCCGACTCAAGCCTAGAAGGGCTTAAGGTGCAACTGGTCTGCAATGGGGTTGCAAGTCACGGCCCCGGGACGAGGAGCAGAGCAGAGACCTAGCAGCAAACAAACAGAGCATGACGCTCCTGCTCCATCCCAGGGCCTGGCCGAGCGGTGGGCAGGCGCGCGGGTGCAGGGCTGGAGGGAGGTGTGGATTGCGTCTCCCACTGAGCAGTCTCCCTGCTGCCAGTTTTAGGAGACCGGGCAGCAAACGGTGCGAGGAACTCATCCAACGCCGGGCAGAAGTTACAGAAACCACTTGAATACTGGCCAGGTTTCTCCCGTTGCCATCAAGAGTCCTCGGTGGGTCCAGGCAGAGACAAGGGAGCCAGGAACAAAACCACTGAGTGAATCAGCCAAATGGACTGGCTAAAATAGGAGATGCCCTTCGAACCACAGCAAACGCAAGCTGAGGCTTGAGTAACGTGTCCCCCTTCCACCCAGAAGATGCCTGGCACTGGTGGCTGGGCCAGCGCAGGACCATTCCTTGCTATTTCAGCCCTTTGCACTACTTTCTGCAATGCTGGGGCTGCAGGGAGAGTGGGACATGCCCAAAAAGTGGAGCCTGGCCCCATCTTGCTGCTCTACACCCTCCTCATGGGCGTCGCTGCACAAAGACGAAGCCATGTTCATGCACACCAATGTCACAGTCACCATGTGCATTTTCAGGAACTGGGGAGCACTAAAAGAAGGTGGGGGCTCCTCTTCACTCACTCTACTGAGAGGAAGAGGAGGATGGAGGGAGGTGAGGAAGGTCCAGACAAGATACAGTCCAGCAAAAACTCCCAACCGGTCCCATTGGCAGCACATTCCTCCCACAAGAGCTGGGAAGGTGGAGGACCTGGTGCTGATGAGAGGGGATGAGATCTGATGACATCCCCTGCCACTCTGATATCCAACCTCCCACTGTCCAGCGCTGCCAGCTCATCCATGGTCCTCTCCTGCTCCTCTTTCCCCGCTCTCCAGGGTGTGATGGCGCAAACCTCTACAACAAGCCCAGCCAACACTGACTCAAACACAGCAGCGCTACCCAGAGAGCCGGGGGTGTCCCCGAAGGAGCCGTGTTGCCCGGGGCCAGGTCCCGTGTCCTTTCATAGAGGTGCAGCTTGTCTTTGTTGGAGTGAAGCATCTTCACATCCTCAAAGGCGTAGTAAGCAGCCAGCATGAAGTTGACATCCCCCGTGGTGAGGAGGTCGAAGACGCAGGACTGGAAATAGAGGTCCTCCACGGGCAGCTTTTCCCTGCACTTGGCTGTGGCTGTTTCATACGTGAAGGCCTCAGGGGGGGCTGGAAGGCTGGGCCCCTTCCTACGAGCACGGCCCTCTGTGGCCTGAGCCGAGCGGATGGTCTGGAAGTCAATCTGTTGGTTGAGCGGACAACCGCGGAGACACAGGTAGAGGCCCTGACTGTCCCGGTCCTCCACAGCATTGACCACCTCCTCTGGCATGCGCACAGCAAAGGTGAGGTACCGGCCCACCTGCCTCACCACGATGGTGGTGCCAATGTACTTTGCCTGGATCTCGATGTGTTGGCCCGACACCTTCTCGGTGATCTTCAGGCTGTTGGCTCCATGCTTGTCCCCACCGTTCTTGGAGCCATCAGCAAAAGCAGCGGGGAGCTCGTCCATCTCTGCCTGGTACACTTTCTGGTCCACACACTCCTGGAAGCTCTTGAAGATGATGGTGAGCTGTGGTGGAGGAAAGAAAGGAACAGGGTTACAACCAGCGATGACCACCTGAGAGCACACAGCCATCACCTGGAGTGGCATGGGAGGTGGAGGAGCTGTGTGCTCAGCCCCATCAGGAGCCTGGCTTTCACCTCATGGGCAGGTGTGTCGTCCTAAGAAGCTGCCCCAACTTTTAGGCACCCAGACACGGCCATCCTGCTTCAGCACAGGGATGAGGACACTGCGTATGGAGTCAAGACCCAGAGGCTGGACTGAACGTACCATCTGGATCTGTGCTGTTATCTCCAGGCTCAACACTGGAGCTCCCTTGTAGCTGGAGCTGGGTGGAGTATCACTACTTGCAGGCCTGTGGCAGCATGCCCGTGCATGCAGCACTGTCTTGCCTCCAGGGCCTGGCAGATCACAGAGGTGGGTGAGCCCTGACTCTCTTAGAGGTGGTGGAGCTTCTCCTCTGGCTCCCATGGCATTTACATCCCAAGGGCTGGCCCTCTTCCTTTCCCTGGCCACTCGCAGGCCAACAGAGTCTTCTCCTCTGGACACCAGAACACATTGTGCTCCATCTCACCATGCAGACACACGTGTTCGAGTGGGCAGACCCTTCCAGGGGTGACATGGGTGTAGACTGAGCCCAACATGGCTCCCCACTCTTGACTGGGCCCAAACATGGGTCCCTTGCTGGAGGAAGGACCTCACAGCTGAGCTGGCTTTGGGAGCAAGGCCTGAGCAGGAAGAGTAAAGTTTGCATGGGAGGAAGAGTAACTTGCTCTTCTTCCCACACAAACTACGCTTCCTCTTTCACCTCTTGCAGACTTGCTCTTCCTCTTGCACCTCTTTCCACATGAGAGGAGTAGTAAGGGGGACCTCCCACCACGTGGCCCCCACGAAGGGGCAGACTGAGACCTGGCCAGAGCAAGGCAGGGCTGGAGGAAAGACCAAGGACTGAGTATGAAGGGAAAAACTGAGACTTTGCAAGGAGTGGGCTGAGCACGGTGGTGCCTCCCAGCACCTGTGCTCCCAGTGGTGCTGGCAAGGAGCCCAGAGCTGTCCAGAGCCCTGGCAATGACCTTCTCTCCCACCCACTCCTCCACTGAGTGCCCAGATGCTCCCAGCTATGAGAACATCATGCAAAAATACAAAAAGCCCCATGGACTGGGCTCCCATCCTTTCCAACAGCACATGGTCCTCTAGCGATGACCCAGTAATGCTTTCCACAGCTCACGCTGCAGATCTCATGACTAATCCGTGCTCACCACAAGCCCGTGAGGCAGATAACGGGTGAAAAGGCTCAATTAAAATAGTGATTCTGGAATCCAGCCTAGAAACTGCAGGTCCCCGAGGTCCTGAAGGACCACTTTCCCCAAGCTACACTTTCTTGCAAGCTTCAGCATTTTTGATGTTTTTTGGTAGGTAAGGAATTGAGAGCATCATTAAGTATCTGCTTAGGGACAGGTCAAAACCAAAGTGCCAGCTCCAACTCAGGCTAAAAAGGTCACATTCAAACCTGAGAAGCAGTTCCTGTCCTACATGTGCTGCTCTCCTCTCCACACACATAGGGAGAAGCGGAACTCCCACACACTCCCACAGGAAATCTCCCAAAAGCAAGAGGATGCCTCCTGCTGAGCTTCCCTTTTTTTGGCACAAAAAGTGGCCTGTTAGCTTTAGAGCTTGTGTACCATGGAGCAACGTAACAGCTCATCAGCTCCAGGTCTCTTCTGAAGCTGAAGCTGTGCCACCCAAGTCCTGCTGTATTGCAGCAGCACATTTTCATCTGAGTTTTCTTAGTGTTTGCCTTGTACCTTTAGGATGTTTGTTTAGGCTGTCAAAGCACCTCCAGAACAGACCATGCCCCACACAGTGCCTTGACTTGGCTACAAACCACAAAGACAATTATGAGCCTGGACAGAGGGAAAGGCAGTGTGAGGAGCTCAGCTCCTTCCAGGCTTTTCCCTGCAAGCCAGAACCTCCCTGGAGACCAGTTCTGGGTTTGCTCTGACCTTGGGTGTCCCCCAAAAGGTGCCACCATCATTCTTGGTCTGGCAGTTCACAACAACCTGGAGTCCCACAGGTGGGAGCACTCTTAATTTGCAGTCCCCCACTTTAACCATGATGGCCCTCAGCTGCAGCATCTCAGCTTGCTAACCTTGATGGGGTTGGATGTGCTCAGGAAGAAACCACAGGCTTCTGTGAAGGTAAGGACAAAGGAAGGATGGGTGTCTGATATTTAGGGCCAAATGGTCCAATTCAGAGGAGATCCCACCTGGTCTTACCCTCCCCAAGGAGATGTGCAAATGGTGGAGGAGAGAGATGGTGGAAAGAAAGGCTGTTCAGAAGCACCTCTGCTCATGAGGACATGCTCATATCTCACCTTGCTGGTGGCGGTGGCCGCGGAGCCAGGCAGCACCGGCGTGTTGGTGACCTGGACGTTCAGGTAATTATTGTCTATGAGCGGCCAAGCCCCTTGCACTTTGCAGGTTTGGAAAGTGTCTGTGAAAGTCCTGAGGTGGGGGTCCCCGAAGAGCCCGCAGTGGGTATAGTTGGGGGCAGCTGAGTGTTTGTGAAAGCTCTTCTCGTAGTGGCAGATTTCGGGGCTGTCGGAACGCTCCTGGCTATCCCCGGGGGGGAATGTCCGAAGGCGGGGCTGGGATGTGGGGCCATCCTTGGAGCAGTTGTGTTGGTCCATGAGATCATCTATGCCATGCACGGCGGAGTGGTAGGCCAGGTCTCCCCTGCAGGTGCGGGCGGTGCGGCGGGTGCAGTGCGCGTAGGCGCGCAGGGCTGTGCAAAATTCAGGCGCTTCTTCTGTGCCCAGATGGTGGGAGCCTGATGTGGCCGCCCAGAACTCAGAGTTGCACTTGAGGATCTTGCATGGAGATGTCACTGCGGGAGGGGAGGAAAACACAAGATGGTCAATGCTTGCATGCCTGGGTGTGGGACACCCAACTCTACTCCCAGGAAGAGGCTGCCCAGAGAAGCTGTGGATGCCCCATCCCTGGAGGGGTTCAAGGCCAGGCTGGATGAGGCTTTGAGCAACCTGGGCTAGTGGGAGGTGTCCCTGCCCATGGCAGGGGGGTTGGAACTAGATGATCTTTAAGGTCCCTTCCAACCCAAGCCATTTTCTGATTATATGATTCTCTGAAGAGGCTGGTGTCCTCCTCCTGCAGCCCAAACCCATGACATTGGCTCTACCGCGTGACGGGGCCTTGCTCACCAGACGTGACCCTCTCACATGACCCCACTTTCATGCATCAAAGCCAAAGAAACCAACAGGATCTGCCCCAATTAAAGCCAAGA
>NW_010143334.1:51527-63754 GCF_000699245.1 Pterocles gutturalis
AATAGTCCTGGGGGGAAAACCAGGGTGTGGAAGAATGGGTCATATTCATTAGCAGGGATAAGGGAGGATCATTAATGCGGGGGGAGACGCGATGGGGTTTTTAATGTCTTTTTGGGGTTTGGCATTCAAAGCCCTGTGCTGCATGAATTACTGTGCGTTGAGTCCAGACCGAGCCCTACAAGTGCAAAAACCTGCTTTTCCTTTTCTCCTTCATGGGAGGGGGCAACCCAGCCCCAGCATGACTGTTGTGCCCCAGACACATACTGATGTGCAGAAGTTAGAGCAGGATCCATGCTGTGACTAACCCTGTGGCACAGCCAGCAGCCACCCCACCATCCCCACAGCTGCAGCAGTGCCAAGAGCAGCGCTTGCCAGGATCCCCCCTGCCCCTCAAAAGAACCAGGAACCAAAAAACCTCTTTCTTGACTGCTGTGCAGCTCTGCCCAGCCCCAGGAGCCCATTCCCTGCCACGGCCCACTGAGAAAGAACAAGAGATGGAGGAGAAAAACCGGCGTGGCAGGGTGTGGGGATGCCAGCTGAGCCCCCACCTGCCCTTCGCCCCTGCCTCGCGTTGCCCACACAGAGCCGAAGCCAGAGGAGCCCCGGTGCTTGCTGGCAAGATGGAAGAAGGCAAAGAAAACTCAGATCCTGGGTTTTTCCCCCCCTCTCAACATTTGCTCCTTGCAGCAGAGTGGCTTCCCTGGAGCAGACTTGCAAGCAGCTGTGCAAAAAGCACATGGCCAGCACTGAACGTTGCACAGACACTGCTCCGCCCGTGCCCATTCGGAGCCGTGCTGGGTGAACCCAGGCTCACACCATTTGAAATCCGTGGTGTTTTCCTTCCTCTCCTCTTAATCCACCCCCTTAGAGGGCTTGGAGGCAGGATGGGCTCAGGCACAGAAGGCTGAGAAGAAAAGCCCCACCATTCCCAGATGCTTTCATGGTGCCTCTCGCAGGCACACACGTATATTCCTGTCTCGGGGTTTGTTTAGAAGGAGGCTGGCAAGGCATCTGTGCCAAAAGCATTTCAGATTTGTTTAAAAAGAAAGTTACAAAACCCAGTATTGTTTCAGGCAAAACAGTATGTTTTAGTTTTAAACATCATAGTGCTGGAAACCTAAACATAGTTGGTGCTGGAAAATCAGAAAGGGAGACCAAGGCTATAAAACACTAAGCAGTCTGGCTTTAAGAAACAAGCCTGTCTCCTCTCCCTTTCCAAGAAGAGTGAAGTGCAAATAGGAAACGGTGACAGGTTCCTCACAGTTTTAAAATTCATGTTTAATAAACTCAGATGCTAGCAACAGCACTGAGAACCCAGGAGCTGTTTTGTCTTGGCAGCATCCCCTTTAAACCTGTGAGAAGTGCTGTGCAAAGTCTTTAACTCATCATTGACCAGAGGTGACTTATAGCAAGCTTTTGACCTGGTTCATGGGCCCATGTTTCCGCTAAGCCATCTGCATTATGGGTCAAATTTAAAAATATTTATTATTTCACATGCCTCTTTTTTCAGCCCCAAGTTTGGTTTTCCACCAAAAACACCTTGCTTATCAGTGGGCTTCCTATCACAGCCACTGGCTCGCAACAGAGCGTATTGCTCATCATTTCTCGTAAAGGAGAGACATGATGCACATGAGGTCTTTGTTACCAGCATGCAGAAAAGCCCAGCTCCCTGACACTCCCTGCCTTGGCTCTGGAGGCTATAGGTTCAAACAGGGCTGCTGCAATATGCTATAGCTAGCATAGTGCCTAAACTCAGAGGGAAAGGGATGGTATTTAATGCAGGTGATCATGACAGAGGCAAGTGGCTTTGCTGGCACGGGGAATGCAGAGATGCTTGTGGTGTGGGTGTGTGTTTATCAGGGTGGAAAATTAGGAAAATGCATCTCACTGTCTCTGATGAGAGACTGAGAGTGTAGCTTTGCAGAACCCCCAGGACCCTCCCAGTGAAAGACGGGAGTCCAAAAGCATGCAAGAGTATCACCAGTGCCACTGTTCCCAGTTACCCCAAACAGTTGTGGTGTCAGGCAATTAAAATCATTGCTCTCCTAGTAGTTATGCTAATGCACAGCTTGAGGATGCCTTGAGGTTGCATTTGGCCGAGCGTGCTGTCACTGCAGACAGACTTGCCAGCGCAGCCCTGGGATAAGCTGGAGGACACGTCCCTGGCCCTGCAGGACACATAATCCCACTTCACCTGACAGCTCAGTAAGGCAACGGGATGCATGGTGCAAAGCATCCCATCCTGCGAGCAGCTTGCAGAGCCCGCGCTGCTCCAGCCTCTCAGCCTCTGTGTAGATGGGATTTTTTTTTAGTAGGAATAAAGCCGTAGTCTTTTGCTCTTTAAAGACATGCTTCATTTGCTTGGATCAGGAGATGCAGGCATGAGCTGCGGCAGCCTATGGACAGGGTGGGATGCTGCAAAACAGCCCCAGGACACTCAGTGCTAAACACATCCTTGCGCAGAGCATCCTTCGCCACTGCACCACCCCAGGGACACACATGACTTTATAAGGTACTGAGTTAAAAAAAACCCAACAAAACCAAGGGCAGGGAAGCCCATCTCCTTCCTCCCTGGGCCTGAAGGGGGAGCGTTCTTCTTTAAGATGTTATCGCTCTGCTTTTGGCACCCGTCCCCTTTTCCGCTGTTTCGCTCAGGGCCCCATATAAGGCCACATTTCCAAAGCCAGGTGCCACAGCAGCAGAGGCGGTGTGAGAGTGGGGCCATGCATCCACCCCGGCCGCTCACGCCTGGGCTTTCCCATAGATGCTTCTCCAACCACACCAGTGGCCACTGGGTTTGGCAAAGCCCTGGCGCTGCTGGGGAGGGACCATGGCTGATAAAGGCCATGGAGAAGAGCAGACACGACCCTCTCCCCCTCCTGACAAGCCTTGCCTCGTCCCCTCTGGCAGCAGCTTTGGCACAGCGGTGCAGGCTTATCTGTACCCTGGCCAAGAAATGATGTTTATTCAATTTCGCATAATCTATTTTCCATCGACTCACAATGGATCTGTTTTTCAACCACAGATGACTTAGCACGGAAACAAACCCTTCTCAAGCAGGAACCCAGCAAGGCTCTCCTGGGATCTGCCAGACAGCCCTGGGGCTGGGCAATGCCACCACCCTTGTCCATCGCAAAGGGTCCTTCATCCCAGGTAAGGGTGACTTCAACCCCTAGGAGCCCAGCCACCTCCCAATCTCCCCATTATCTCCTTTCAAGGGCTTGGTTATACTCAAACCAAGGACAAAACTTTGTTCGGTATCTCGAAAAAAATTTCAGAAAACTTAAAGCCAGAAGAAATGCACTAAATCACCTGGGCTAAGTCAGCCCCCCCGTGTGTAGCCCAGTGCCCCATCTTTGTTCAGATATACCTCCCATGAGGACTTCTGCGGTCTGTGCACTCTGAAAAGCCACCGCTTTCCTATGTGGGCTGTTTCAGGAGTTTATCACCTTTACAAAATACGGGTCTTGGTTCTAAGTGGATTTTATCTGACTTCATTGTAAGGACATAAAAAGAACCAGCAATTTTCTCCAAAGCAGTAAAAGGTCCGTTAGTAACTAGTATGTTTTCCCACAAAGATATTTACACACTGCAATCAAATCACTTGTCAATCCTCTAGATAAGCTAAACGGTTTGCACTTTTAAGTTCTTGCTGGAAGGTGTTTGCCCAGCCCCACCATCAGAACTCCCTCCAGCAGGTTTGTTTCCTGCAAAACCTCCCACCCCGACACAGAGACCTACGCGACACATGCTCGCTGCTCTCCCAAGGTCACCCTCTTTTGCCAGGGCACTGCACCGCAGCAGGCACCAAGACGTGACATTTGGCCATGACCTTTTCTAGAGCTCCTGGTTTGCTAAGCATCAGTCCCCCATCCTGCAAGCATCCCCTGGTCCACCTACCCCAGCGAGCTCCCATGTGCTTGGGAGCTGGGGTTATGGCACAACCTGGGTCCCACTGCTCTGCCCTCATCATCAGTACATTATATTATGTGCTGTTAAATTAAGTGTTCAAATATTTTACATCCATGCATATAACTTCAACAGCCTTTAAATTCTCAGTGCCCCCTATTTTCCCTTCAGCTGGTGTCAGGCTACCTGGATTTCATTCACCCAAATCATGCTTTTTGAGAAAACTAGCACAAAATCAGCAATTCATCTGTTCTCCTGCAATTTCTCCAGCAAAGAGAATTACTGGAAATTAATTTCAGTGAGCAAAAGCCAATTCTTTTAAGACTCTTGGGTGCATGTTAACCAGACCTGTTAATTTTAAAGCGCTCACTGCTAAGAGATGTTGTTTAATATCCTCTTGGTTACTAACAGGCTGGAAAGTATTTCATCACCCACATGTGATGCAAATACATCATCCCGCGTCTTTCCAAATATATGGATTGAAGTGTAGATGTGCAAGCCTCACACATGCAGTAAAAGGCTTTTTCGGAGAACACAGTAAAACGTAATTACCTTTGGCCTCAGATCTGAGCACCTAGACTTGGGCTCCTAAACACATATTTATTTAAGTAATCTAAATAAACATATTTATGCTGACACCTTGTCGTGGTTTAAGCCCCGCCAGCAACTAAGCACCATGCCACTGCTCACTATCCCCTGTGGTGGGATGGGGAGGAAAATCTGAAGGACAAAAGGTAAAATCTCATGGGTTGAGAGAAGGACAGGATGGGATCATGCACCACTTATGGTCACAGGCAAAACAGACTCAAGGAAAAAAATCAATTGAATTTGTTACCAATCAAATCAGAGTAGGATAATGGGAAAAAAACCCAAATCTTAAAAATGCCTTCCCCCCACCCCTCCCCTCTTTCTGGGCTCAACCTCTCTCCCGATTTCTCTACCTCCTCTTTCCCAGTGGCCCAGGAAGGCAGGGAACAGGGGCTGCAGTCAGTCCACCACACCTTCCTCCTCGGGGGAGGACTCCTCACACACTACCCCTGCCCCAGCGTGGGGTCCCTCCCATGGGAGACAGTCCTCCATGACCTTCTCCAACCTAAGTCCTTCCCATGGGCTGCAGTTCTTTATGAACTGCTCCAGCGCAGGCCCGCCATGGAGTCACAGCCTCCTTTGGGTGCAGTGACCTGCTCTGGCACAGGGTCCTTCACGGCTGCAGGTGGGTATCTGCCTTGCCATGGTCTGCACCATGGGCTGCAGGGGAACCTCACCTCCAGCACACCACCTCCTTCACTGACCTCAGTGTCTGGTGTCTGTGTAGTTGTTTCTCTCACATCCCACTCCTCTCTCCACTGCAGGTTCCTAGCAGCCTTTCTTTCCCCTCTTAGATATGTTATCACAGAGGTGGACCCACCATTACTGACCAGCTCAGCCTTGACCAGTGGTGGGTCCAACCTGGAGCCAGCGAAGCCTCTGGCAGGTTCTCACAGGAGCTGCCCCTGTAGCCTTCCACTACCAAAACCCTGCCACACAAACCCCCACACCCCTCAATGGAAAGGCACAATTCTCAGAGGTGCTAAATAACAGCGATATCTACCAGCTTCAAGGAGACAAGGGCTGTGCAGCTCCTGGATGGAGAGCAGTCACCACCAGCACCAAATATGACCCCAGGAGTTAAAAAATATATTTTTTTTTAAAATCACACTGCTCATCAAAAACTTGGCTGACAGGATCCCTTCCAGCAAGATCTCAGGAGTCCAAAACAAAACCAGAGAGGATGAAAGACATCAGCCCTTTGAATCCAGCCCCTTGCGCTGTCTCTGTCCCAGAGGTCATGTCTACATGAGCCACCCCACATGCTGACCATGCTGGACCACATCTTGGTGTCCGAGCGGGCTGCAAGGCTGACACACATCAACCAGTGCCTGCTCGCACCAGGGAGAGAGATGAGCGCATCGGTGCTGTCCACAGCCCTGATGGATGGGGTGTTCTGGGCTCAGACAGCCCTCCTGATCCCCAAAGGGCACCATGGGGAGAAGACCCAAGGGCCACCTGACTCAAGCTTGGTGAAAGGATTTGTGCGGGATGGCAGCACTGGGCTCTTCCAGCGACCTCCTTTGAACTGTTAATCAAGCACAATCTCCCAGAATAATAGCCTGGTTATTATTGCCTTGTTTGCATAACAAAGAGGCCCAATAAAACTGATTTGACTGCGCTCAGAGGGGGTGTGAAAGATCAGCCCTGAGAAAAGAGCTGCAGGAATGCAGCAAACTGCTCCAAAGCCTCAACCCAGGAAGAAAGACAATGCAATTTGCCATCAAGAAAGGCCCAATAGACCAATAAATTACCCATGTGCAAAGGGATTAGATCAGGTTTCAGTTGCACTGAAGTGGGGGGAGGAGGATCAGGAGGAGGGAACTGAAGGAGAAAAATAAACCTGACTCTCTTAAAGAGCTGGAGCTCATATTTTGCAAGGGTGTGCATGGCGAGGTTGGCTCCAAGGGGCCACCTTCCATGCTGGCACCTGGGCTTTGTGCTCTCTTCCACTGGCAGAAGCAGCAGATGCATTAGATCCTGGATGTGCTGATGGAGTGATGATAGATGTAGCTGAGCACACACCTCAATCCATGCAGCTTCTTTTCCCCCCAGTCCTTGTCTTGCTTAAGAGGATGCTGGGGGAAGGCTTTCTTCAGTTTCTTTTAAGTCAAAAGAGGGACACGGAAGGAAGTTTTCTCATTTCAACCTCTGTCAATCACTAAAGCATCTGGAGGACCTGCCACAGCCAACTCCCCTTTGTCCTCAGCACCAAGTTCATGGCCCACCATCTCTCCTGCTGTCATGGAGACATGGCGCAAGCACAAGCAGGAAAAAAGCAGAGTCAGTGTCTTCACCAGCTACGGCACAAACCGTTGGATGCTACCAAAGGAGACCTTGATGGTTCCTGTCACTTAGCTCTTTTGGCTCGGAGAATCAGCTTACCGCTGACCCGGCATGCTTAGTGGGGGCAAATGCGTTTCTCCCCAGCCCCCTTGGCCAGCATTGCTCCTCCAGGCCCTCCTCAACATCCCCGTGCAGGGAACAGCATGAGCAGACACTATCGGAGAGGGCATCAACCAGGCAGCTCATAGCCAGGGCCATGAGCAGCTGATGATGCTACTCTGAGAATCACCAGCAAATCTTTGGAAGTTTGGGAGGCAGGATGGGCTGAAAGGAGGAACCAGCATTTACAGCCAAAGCAGCAGCAGAGTTGCAGACTTTGTGCTTAAAATTTCATTCTGGGATTCAAGCTTCAGCGTTGCCTTGGCCACAGCCATTGAGCTTTCACCTGCTCAGAGGAAGCAGCGCTGGTGGATGGTTTGGAGGATGCAGGTTTTGCTCCACAGGCACAGACCATGAGCTGGTGGATGGAGGACGAGGAGGGAGGGAAGTGATCTCCTTGGATTCTCCCATCTGTAGAAGGGCGCTAACGAAGCCGGCTCCTTGCCATGGCGTGCTGTGGGCTGGAACACGGTGCTGGAGCTGCACACCTGGGCTTTCCCAGCTGGGGAGGACCTGGCTGCCTTCACCAACAATTCCCAACAGACAGTAAATCTCCTTGAGGGGAGTGATCCATTTTACAGATGAGAACACTGAGGATGGGAAGGGTTTCACCCAGGACAAGCCCAGTGGGAAGAGAGGTGGATTCACTGTCTCATCATACCCTCAGCTTCCTCCCCCAGCCAACACCACCCATGTCCCTTATCCCTCTGAAGCAGCGGTTCCCGCACAAGGCCACCTCTGCCAGCCACCCCCATTGCCAAGTGTTTCAGGTTTCCAGCAGACATCGCTCTCCCCACGCCGAAGCGGTTTTCCCAGGGTGCCTTTGAAGACACAGCTGCCACCCACCAGTGCCTGAGGGCCCCCAGGTGTGGCAGTGGGTCCCTCACCCTCCTCCCCCTCGCCTGGGCCATGGCAGGGCTGGCAGGGAAATGCTTTCTGCTCACAGGTGTGGATTCCCTCTAGGAATAATCATTCCTGCCGTGCTCTTGTGAAATTTCAACCCTTCAAATGCAAAGGTAAATGAGACACGAAACGAGAAGATGGAGAAAAGCCCGGAGCACATAAATCTGGATGAGGCAAATTTATACAATTAAACGCCTGCCAAAAAAATTGCGGCATCTCCATTGGAGGCGTCGGTTTGCACACAGGGCGTGGGGTGGCAGCAGCCTGGTTGGCACGCAGCAGCCCCATGAGCCCCCGGAAAACCCACCTGGACACCTGACTGATGCTGGAGCTGCACTTGGGGATCTAGTGGATCCCTCCTGCAGGCTGGGCTCCCATTCAGCACCAGACTCACTCCCCATTGCTTGCGCCTCATGGAAGCCACAACATCTGCTCCTCCTTCATGGCCACAGACCTTTAGAGGTTTATCTATTTTTAAATGCATCTGATTGCTGGCCCCCCTAGGCTCAGGTTTTAATTTTAAGGTAAGAAGTAACTTTCTAACTGGAACCCACCTGCCCCAGTCCCGCTGCTCTGCACACTCCCATCCCCAGCACAGTGATGCTCTCAACAAAGAACAAAGCCCAGAGCCAGGATCCATCCTTAAACCATCCTGCCACATGTCCTCATCATCTCAGAAAGGGCCGGCTGGAGTGTGTCATACAGCAAGAAGAAAAAAGGTCCGAAAACCAAAACGCCGTAGATCATTACTAGGGCTTTGGGGACCAAAACCAACAGCTGTCCAGGAAGGAGAGAAAACCGAGGGAGGACAAAATACTTTGGGCTCAAGTGAAGCTTGCTCTCTGCCTGACCCATAAAAACCTGGTATATGCAGGGATAGCTCTGCTGGCTGGGAATTACATGGCCAAACTTCCCTGGATGCTCATGCAGCAGAAAGCAGGACTCGGTGCTCTGCCCTGAAGGACCGCCTGTTCTCCCATCTGCAGGGACGCCCCGCACACCACGGCCAGGGCCGTTAGACAGAGCGGCTCAGTCTGCGCCTCCGAGGGCTGCGTGCGCGTAGGAGCCAGCCTGTTCTCCGCAGTCAGAGCCCGATGACTTCATCAAGGGGATGGCATCTGGTTTTGCAGTTGGCCATAATTCAATTCTCCCCCTTGCTGCAGGAATTTCAGCTGGTTGAAGCAGTGATTTACTCAGCCGGGCTGCACTTGAGTGCAAAGCAATCTTGAGGCTACAATCGAACGCCCTGTTATTTTGAGAGCTCACGGATGAGGGAATAAATATCCTCTTCTTTTCATCCCTGTTAGTTGCCAAGTGCAGGGTACAAAGCTTTTTAAAGGCATTTAGAGGCTCTCTTCTTACAAGTGCGCTCCTGATGACATGCACAGCCAGGCAGAGCCCCGCCTGCACAGATGGCTCCAGGATTTGCCAAGACAGCCAGAAAAAGGTCAGGGCACCCCCTCACCTGCATCTCCCAGCACCTCCCATCCTCCCTCAAGCCCCTTTCCCATCCCCCAGCATACATCACTCCTGCCTTGCAGCATCACTGAGTTCACCCCGCTGCCCTCTGAATCACAGAATCATAGAATCACTAAGGTTGGAAAAGACCTCAAGGATCATCAAGTCCAACCCAACACCACCTAACTCACTAAACCATGTCCCTAAGCACCACATCTACACGTTTCTTGAACACCTCCAGGGATGGTGACTCAACCACCTCCCTGGGTAGCCTGTTCACACCTGGGACCCCAATGCTCTTTTGGTCCTGGGGTCTCACACTCCCCCTTATTCCAAGCTTGGTGTTTTTTCCAAAGGGAAAAGCAAATCAAACCAAATCAAACCCTCCAGCTGGGCCAAACCCCTTCGTCTTTGACCTTCTTTGCTACCCCACTAATGCTCATCCCTTGGGAGCTGCAGGGCTCAGCTGGGGGGCGCCCCTGAGGACTGATGGGCTGAGGAGGGGCTGCAGAGCCCCAGGGTTGGGAAGTTTTTACGGCTGCCCAGCCCTGGCAACACTTTCATGTGCACATCCAACCCAGCGCAGCTGTTCAGGCCACAAAGAAGGAAACCTCAGCTGCTGCCATGATAAATTCAAAGTCACTCTTAATATCCCCCCTGTTCCCAGTAACCAAGGGCTGGGAATTTCAGGATTTTCTGTGGAAAAAAGCAACATATCCACCCCCTCTGCGTTAAAAACCAGGCGCCTCCTTCCAGCCCCACAAGCAGCCTTGCTGGCAATTGCACCAAACTCCCTGTTCCAAGTGTGAGACCGGCTTCAAGCGAGCAACAAAACAGGGAAGCCAAAATATTTCCCAGGTTTACATTTGAATCCCTCCCTTCTTCCCTGCCCTGACAACATCCCGCACAGGCGCGCTCCTCCCCTGCCGCCACCTTCCCCGGCCCCCCAGCACAGCTCCCCATTCCCAGCACTGGGGAGGTGTTGTTTTAACAGCCTCTAAGCCCCCCTTCTCAATTTCAGCTTAATGCAACGATCACGTCCCTCCCTGCCGCTGAGACAAAAGCCATTTATCAACTGATCCGATACACCTCCAGTAAGGACGGAGCCTTATCTGGAATTAACCACATTGCCCAGACGGACCACAGGCAGAAAATTCCAATTTTTTTTTTTTTTTTTTGGCGTATTACAGCCAAAACAGCAAAGCCAAAGACAAACCAAAAGTCAAAGCAAAACAGAGTATGAAGGGGAGAGCAAAGCCTGACATCTGGTGCTAAACACTCAGGGCCAGATTTTGAAAGTACAAAGGGATTTGCAAGGAAACTCAGCACTGCCCATACTGGAAGGCACAGGTGGGGGTCTGCCAAGCACCCGGGGAAATCAGGGTCCCAGCCAGGAGGGGAGAACGCCTGTGACCATCCCACCCTGGGACCTGGAACAAGCCCCAAGCAGGACTCGTGCCAAAGAAACTGTCAGCAGTGGCCTGCTCTGCCCACACCTCCTTCCCCAGCTGCCCCACGCTCAGCGGTCAGCCCGACCCATGCAGGGGGGACCCACGCTGGTGCCCCCAGCCCAAGGGTGCTCGGTGGCGGGGGCCACCCAGGACGCAGCAGGGTGAAGCCATCGGTGTGAGAGCATCACAAGTGGGAACCCACCCTGGGAAGGGGGTGTGTGTGGGGGGGGTAAGCAAATAAATAAATAGGGTAGGACTCTGATCTGACACACTGAGCAGCCGCTTGGGCAGCCTCCAGTGGCCCCGCTCACCCTGGGCTCTCAAGAAGCTTCCTTGGGGCTGGGAACCTGCTGGGAACCCACAAATTCCCAGCAAGCACAGGGAAAAATGGGCAAAGAATATGCCAGGGAAAAAAATCCCCCCTTTCTCCTGTCTTCCCACCCCAAAAAGCTTTCCATGAAAGCCCCCGGTGTGCTCTCAGCCCTGCACACGGGGAGCACCGTCTCCGCCTGCACCCCGCTCCCGCGGGCTCCGGATCGCCTCGTTCTGCCAGTTCTTTGCACCTTATTTGACTGCTGAAGGGAGAATCAAACAAAGCAGCCAGCCAGATCTCCTATCAAGTTCTTTCTTGCACCGTAAATCTCACCAGCCTCGACGCTTTGCAACTCAAAACGCTCCGAAAAGGGCGTTAGGCAACACATATGGGAGCAGGTCCAGAGTTTCCAGAAAAAAAACCAAAACAGGGGGTTCAGCTTCCAACCTGCTGGGAAGTCCCTTGGGAGAACTGGGGTCCAGAGGGACACCCCAGTGCTGAAAAGGCTCTTTTTCTTGCAACAGGGCTAAGAGGGCAAAGGGGGAGGGAGGAAGGGCGTAAAGCAGTTATTTATTTATTTACTGCATGTGTGTGCAAGACTGCTTCACCTACAGTTATGCAAAAGAAAGGCAGAGGAGATTTTAAAATTAATAAATTAAAAAAAAAAAAAAAGGAAGTGTTACTAAACTAAAAAGATAAACGGGGAGATTTAAGCGTTAGGGGCTTTTCTTTCTCCCTCCTGCTTTCTCTCTTTTTTTTCCCTCCCCCTTGCAAATGCAAAAAAAAAAAAAAAAAAAGGAGGTAAAGAAACTGGAGAGTTTTGGAAGGAACAAATCCGCCTCTGTGGACTGGGTTTCCCCTCCCCCAACAAAAACAAGCACTCAGGGCTTGAAGGAATTTGCAGGCAGAGATCTGCCAAAAACATTGTGAAAAACTATGGGGGATTCATTGGAAACAGATGGCGTTTTCAGCTGTAATTCTGAAATTCTCTCCTTTTTCTGACACAATACAAACAAACTGGCGCTGGGGAGGGGGGGAGGCAGGGCCCAGCAATAGGTGCGAGCGGCCGGGGGGGAGCCGATGCTTGCGGGACCATTTGGTTGCCATCCCATCCTCGGATAGCACAACAATTCCCAGCTCGGCTGGGACAAGTTTTCCAA
>NW_010143335.1:0-13974 GCF_000699245.1 Pterocles gutturalis
TCGCCCGCTGAGGGGTGCTGGACGCCGTCGCCCCTCACCTCAGCCCCGCCCGCCCCCATTACACTGGTTCCGTCGCGGAGATCTGGCTGTCAGCTGGAAGTTTTTAGTCAAAACACACTTAACAAGTTCTCACTTGCGGGAGGGTTCGCTTTTCTACCGTTCCTTCGCTTTTGCTCTGTTTCAGGCGGCTTTGTTACCCGTGCCTCAGCGGCCTGAGATAGCTTTTCTACCGTTCCTTCGCTTTTGCTTTGTTACCCGTGCCTCAGCGGCCTGAGGTGAGGATCATTGCAAGGCAGAGCAGGGGTGTGACCCTCACTGCTCTTTTCACCATTATGGTTATTTCAGGGCTGTGCAGAGTATGCTGAGAGGTAATAAACGCTTTCTGTGTACATCTTGTGATGCTCTAAGTTTGTTTAGCTTTTTGGCTAGGCCTGTGGGTTTTTTCTTTCTTTTGTTCTCTTCCCCCAAATCCCTCTGCTTTCCCTTAAGGACAATTTCTCAATTCCCCTCCCTACCTATTCTTATTCTCTTTTCTGCTACCTACAAGCTGTCTCCAAATCTCCACTCTTGACTCTACTCCCCAGTTTACCATAGTCCGTGTGTATTGCTCCTAAATGCCACAGAATTTTTCATCTGTACTCTCTTGCCCAGGCAGGGTTGTTTTCTGGTTCATTTGGGGTGTTTTTGTTTGGTTTTTTTTTTTTGTTTTGTTTTTTTTTTGTTTTTTTTCCTGCACATAATCTGACTCTGTCCATTTCTTTTTACAATTTGAAGATGGCATGGGCAGAAGTGCATTTATTTGGGCATCATGGTACCTTTTATCCCTCCTGTGGTGAGGAAGCCCCTCTGTGAGCACTTTTTAGAAGCACTTACACCACTCAAAGCACCATCAAGTGTCTTGTTTCTGCAATAGTGCCTTGACTATTTCTTGTCTAAACTTTTTTTCCCCTCTTAGGTGGCTGCTGTAACACCATACTACACCCAAAAACGTCTCCTTCCAAAGCCAAGCTGCTGTGAC
Source organism: Pterocles gutturalis (assembly GCF_000699245.1). NCBI lineage: Eukaryota > Metazoa > Chordata > Aves > Pterocliformes > Pteroclidae > Pterocles > Pterocles gutturalis. Next base: position 1,019 of record NW_010143335.1, read on the forward strand.
CAAAGCCTGGCCTTGCTCCCTGTGTCTTCTCCGCTCCCGATCATCTCTGGGATGCTTTGCTTTCCTACAGTCCTTTGTCTCCTGTGCGCCTTAGCCAGATGGCTCCAGTTTGCTAAACATTCCTGTCTTGCTTGTGAGTGCGAAACGACGACCGTGCAGCTGTAGAAAAATGTGTTCTTTGGCCTTTTTCCCCTTGCAGTGCCTCTCTGGCAGGAGGGGAGTGATTGGAAGGTGGAGGAGAGGGGAGCGAGAGGGAACGTGCCCTTTTACTGCTGGCTTTTAAGACACAAAGAGAAAAAGGGAAAACATGAAATCACCCCAGCTGCCCTGCCCTTGCTCACTGCAAGCCTTTGTGCAAAACCCCAGCACCTGTGTTGGCTGAGCCAGAGCTACACCAAGATGCAAGCAGAGCAGAAGAAAAGCTTTTGTTTTCTCCTCCCCTGTTTTTTATCTCTAAATCCACCCCAGACGGGAGCTGCAGGCCCTGCGCATTCCTTAACAGCCACAGGCCTGCCTAACCGCAAGGTGGGCTCTTGTGAAAATTCCACACCTGGGGAAGGCAGCTGCAGCCTGCAGTGGGATCAAAACCCACTGCTCAATCTCCTCTGCCCTCCGCTCTGCTTTTTGGGGGTCTTGTGTAATCTGTGTCCCCCTCCTTGCTTCCTCAAGGCTGCAAGCAGTGGGTGACACTGGCAGGAGCCTGTGACCCGGCACCTTTGAGTGAGGATGCACAGGAGGAATGAAAGAACAGTGCAGGAGAGGAAAATTCATCGCCATCATAAAATACTTCCTGTTTCCACCCCATATCCAGAGCAATGCCGTGCGTTCTTGTCCATGTTAGAAACATGAAACCTGTTGTACTTCTGTTTTAAATACATCTAGTCACAGAAACTCCATTCCAGGGGCCACTCCATTAACTTTCTTACCCTACATCAACTCATGTTTTCCCCATTTTGCCACATTCTTTACTTAATGTTTTGGGGTTTTTTTTAATGTTTTTTTAATTTAATAAGTACTGCTCCTCTTGCTTAACAACTACCTGCCACATAAGACCAAAACGCAAGATTATTACTTTTATGACAACCTTTGTCATACTGTGTACCTTATATGCTGAAATCATTTTTTGCTGATATGTTCTCAATGCTGCTGGCTGAGTGAGAGCAACATCTTTGTCACCAAATTCTGTTTTAATATTGCCCTGTGGCTCCAAACTTCAGCTCTGATTATATTAAGGCCTTGCCTCTAGTGCCGTCACCCCAAGTTTTTGGTGAGTTTTTTCCTTTTCCATTTTTACCTCAACTTTTGCATTTCTTTTTATAAAGACTTTTACACATTTTTGGCACCCAGTCTGCCTGGCTCAGGGAGAATTTGAGCCTTTTTCCATTTCGTCCCATCTCTAATCGCCAGCAGGCGGGAGAGCTCCTTCCCATCGCCTTGCTCTTTCATCCCTACTACCTCAGATACTGCTGCTGCTTCTTCAGCTTCTTGTGCTTTGAATAATAAACCAAATATTCCTCGAGAAGCTTCTTACCTTTAGATCTGGTGATCCCTGAACATGTATCCGAGGGGGGGTTATTTTGGTTTGAGGGGATCACTCGAGCAGGACTTTTGCCTTGAAGTTTCCCTTCAGCTGGTGGCATGCCCGGCCGTGAGGGGACGGTCACTGCTGTTTCCGGCTTGAGCCGGTGGATTTGCACAGGGAGCGGTGCCAAGTATAACCACCCCATAACTGTCACAGAACCAAAACAATTAATTAATGTGGGCCTCTCATTTTCCACTTGTTGAGCCACACACAAACTTCCAGGGCCCTTTCTCCTGCAGCACACTCAAGTATTAAGTGATAAAGGACTTACTTGTTACACAGCAGTGTCACCCTTCCCGCAGTCCCACACGCATAATTGTTGTCTTTATGCTTGATCTGTTTTTTACTTCTGGATATTTTCCATCTCCAGCAGAAATATGGACTTTTAGAAAAGGTGACGTGATGTCCTTTAACCACAATTTTCCACTTAGTTGCTGCTTCACTTTACCAAAGACACACATCTAATGATCACCAGAAAAACTCACCATTCTCTTCCAATTCATACTTACTTTTTTTCAGCAGCAGAATCTTGCCATCAGTCCTGTATTTCCTGTACTCCTGTGCAAAAATCACTCATTTTCTGCTTTCAACTTTAAAAAATGCATATTCGCTGCCACGTTGTGGTCTTCCAGATATCACCTCTGATGTCTTTATTCTTTATCAGCTTCCTAATAATTTGTTCTCTGTACTTTTCCCAGTGTCACCCTACGCCACCTTCCAGCTCGTGTCTGTTGCTGCCTCCCTCACACCTACCCTTAAGGCTAAGTTAGGTTTAAATTTTCAACCAACCAGTCAGGTTTATCTTTTCTAACCATTTCCCCTTTTCCAAGGAGCATTCTCTTCGTCTGCATACTTTCAAACCCACCAACCCATTTTTTTAAATCAGTTCTTATCAAGTGAATAAAAATATGCCTAAATACACCAAATTTTGCTTCATTCTGGAGCAAACGTATGACAAGCATGCCACTGGAGCTGACAGAAAATCTGGAGCAGGAAAACATTGTGGACTAAGCAGCCTCCACAGGCTGCTCCTTTTCTAGAGCCACTCTAATTTGAAATAGATCCTTATCGCTAACGAGGCAGATGCTATTGTTACTGGGAGGCCAGTGCCTAGAAGTTGTGATTTAATTTTTTTTTTTTTCTGTAGCAATTTTGGCATTACAGCAGTGATTTATTTTACCCAAAGCAGGCAAGTGGAAATGACGTGTGTGCACCCTACACCCCTGTGATCAGCAACCTGGCTGGACTCCGGCCTCCGCGCTGGTCCTGCAGCCGTAAGAGAGCAGCGTCGTGCCAGCGAGCCTTGCTGGGAAGGCAGAAAACCTTTGGGTTGAGCAGGAATTTAAAGCAGTTTTGGCAATGGATGTTGCTTGAAGCGTATGGTCAGCTCTAGCGCTGGCTCACTCACCTCTCCGTGGGAAATCTCGTCGACTGGCTTTTCTTCGAGATGTGTCAGCCACAGCCCAGGCTCCTGCTCAAAATATCCACCTGGTGATGCTGGAGGAGACCAGGAGAATCAGACACATTTCCTTGGAGGATGGGGCAGAACACTCGACTCCCGTTTTGGCAGAGAAGGTGCATGAAATGCCTCATGTTTGATGATCACGATGTATGGAAACACACGAAGAAGGGCTGGGAAGCAGAAGAGCTGCACATCACCATAAATTCACGCAGTGGTGATGCCACAACCTTGCAGAGTGCTGAAGAGGCCGAGCACCTGCTCCCTTCTCAGGCTGGCTGCTTTTGGGGAGGTACGTGGTTTCCCCGCACGACTTGCTCTCACACAAACGGGAGGTGGCCGGTGCTGACAGATTATTCACTTCAGGCCATCTTTAGTGACAGAGAGCATTTGCAGCAGGCAACACTGAAATGACCGATTTTCCTTTACAGGTGAGACCCAAACGTACCAGCTGCATCTGCTGAGATGATCTTTTCAGCTCCCTTCCCGCTGTTCTCTGCAGCATTGCAATAAAACACATTTAACAGTGCTCTGCTCCATGTTTGTTAATGCTCTGAACCCTGGGAGCTTAGTAAAACTCTGCTTCATGACAGTATCTCCTGTTAAGCCTTGCAGGGGGCTGCAGCAGGACAACTAAGCATGCAAGAGCCAGGCTTTACCGTTCTCTCCGCTTGCTCAGCTCAAGGATTGAGCCTTCCCCAAGCCCCCTCTCCCCTTTCCAATTTGCAACTAGGGCACAACGCTCGCTGCAGCTGGGACAGCGACTGCACACTTGGACAAATTCCCCTTTGGAAAGTACTGAATGGAGCGGGAGCTGGGTTTATTTCTGTCACTGTTTCAGTGGAATTTAGCAGCTGGAAATGAGGAAGAGAAACCGGCGCCACGTGACCAAAGCTTTCCACAGATGACGGTTGTGCATTGCAGCCGGAGTTATTGCAGCAGATCCCAGTTCCATGAGGGTGGCAAGCAGAGGCCCTTGGAAAACACAAGCGTAGACAACTCTGAGTTAAATTTTCTCAGATATCCACAGGGCTTTAGTCACGCTGCTGGAAGCCAAGTGGTTTAATCAATCTCCTGCTGCGGTTGCATGCCCACCACCACAGTTTTCCTGCAGTGGCTCCTTACGGGTTATCTACCCACAGAGCTGGGCTGGGACACGGGCAGCAAAGCTGGACCTCCTGGGATGAAGGCGCCTCATCCCCAGGCTCCATCCTGTGGTTGTTGGAGCTTGCACATGGCCCTCAGGCCACATCAAACCGTTGCCTGGAGTTTCTATCAGCGCACAGCATCTTGTGCAAGCCTCTGCGTTGGCACCTTATTAAAAGAAAGCGGCGTGCGAAGGGCTCACACTCCTGCTGATGCTGCTTGGCTGGAGATGCCGTTCTGTTGGCCTAGGATCAGGTAGCGGCAGAGGATCAGCATCTTCCAAAGAGCAGAAAGGCCAAGCTCTCTGTGCCAGACCGACTGCGTAAAGCCAGAGCTCAGAGCGCTTGCCAGCCCGAACATCTCCTGACAGCTTCATCCCCACGTAGCGCATGGCAGCTCTGACCAAACTCCTGCCACGTGGCACCTCACCATCATCACGTACCTACCTGCGGCCAACAGCCATCTCACCTAAGGGCAGTTCCGTGTCTGGAGGCCAGAGGTGTTGGAAGAGTGTCCTGGGAGGGATCTGATTTTAAGCTTACTGCCCCCAAAATTAAACCCTCGTGCATCTGTGAAACACATCAAGTGAGCAACGCCAGGGGCACGGCTGTAACAGCTTTTCTGCTCTGCAGCGAACGCTTCCGACAAGGCAACCAGCTTCAGGTGCCTTTGTCCTCCAGAACAACTTACGCTGGAATGAAATGCAGCACAACAATCACAGCCACCCTTTCGGCAGTGAGATGCCAACATCTGCAATTGGTTTTAAGCGCTTTCAGGATGCTCAGCAAGTTAACAGCACTTTTTAGACACCATTTTGTCTTTACCAGAAAAAAAATGGTCTATAGGGTTGGAACCAAAAGCTCTGCTGGGTCTCAGGAATGCAGCAACAACCAGTGTAAGTTACTACTGGCTTAAACCCACCTTGTGCACACTAAAAACCACCTCTGCAGAGCAATCCCTTCTCCTGAGCCCCTCCTGCCGCACGGCCTCTTTGGCTGCCAGCTCCTGTACCAGGGAGTGCTGATCCCCCGCAAAAGATTTTTCCACACAACAACATCTGCTCCTGGACCTGAGGCTTCTTGAGAAAATCAGGTTAAAAACTGAACGTGTTAACGCATGCAGACAGAGTGCAACGTCTGGTATCAGTGTACTCCCTGACCCCGTTCACAGAAATAGCCGATCCGTTGCTGAAAACACTTTCCTAGAAAGAAACCAGCCCTAGGCAGACATCTGGCCTGGAAATTTTCTGTTTGACTTCTTCAGGTTTGGGGACATTTTCAGCAATAAACACGGACGTAAGCGATGCATCTGCTCCTCCTTGCCCGTGCCTTTGATAGCGTGCACAGCCTCAGTGCAAGGGCTTCCAGCAGTGGAAATGACTTCTAACACAGCTCTTTCCTGCCGAGCTGCATTAACTCCCTGCCATGTCCATGAGCCTGCCCAGAAAACGTTGTTTAAAGGCCTTACAGAACCAAGACTGGAAAGAAAAAAAAAAACCAACACACCCAAACTTTAAGTATTTTTTGGGGAAATTTGCTGCCTCCCTGCTTAGGCTTTGCTATAACATTAGGTAGGAGTAACCCCAGCTCACCTCTCCTCACATAAAACCAGGCTCCCACAAATCACATTCCCACAGGAACATCTTTTAATCAATAATCCCCTCCTCTGTTTCATAAATCTCTTAGCTCTTTGTATTTTAATACCCTTCAGGAGGAGACGTGTTGCAAACGTCTTCCAGGCCCACGGGCCACGTTCTGAGGAGCCACAGCAGCGTGTAAACCTGAGCTGTTCTAGAAGGCGACTGAAAAGTAACGGCACCTTGGTATGGGTGCAGGTAAGCAAGCGGCACGTGGCAAGCAGTGCGAGGGGAGCAGAGGAAGCAGCTTGGCCCAAGACTGGTGCCAGATACGATCCTCGTGGTGACATTTGTGGGAAGCTGCACCTCCAGGTAACACACCCACAGCTGGAGACCTCCAGGTCTCGTGCATAAACTGCTCACAGCGCTCCACATGCAGCTTAACTGATCTAGCTTAAGAAAATGCAAAGCTTGCCATGCTGCAGACCCACCTTTTCACAGCCTTTGGATAATTCTGAAAAAAACCTTAAAACCTCTGAAAACTCCCTTCCTGGCACTTGCAGGACACTGACAGGGCAAATTCCCACCCCCCTGGAACATTATAACATTAAAGGCTAAAACGAAGAGGGGAAAGACTTTCTCATCTCTCCTCTATCCCCATCCTCATCATTCCTCTTCCTTCCCACCAGTGGTTTTCCAACTCTGTCAGCCAAAAGATTCTATCTCCCCGAACAAATTTCCCTGCCCTGACACACTTTGATTCCCGTGGCTGATCAAAGGTTCTAGCAATTTCTTCCCTTCTGATTCAAAGGCAATCGATAAATAAATCACAGTCCTCCATGGCACGGCTCCGGTGTCACACGCTCCTGTTCCCAGCAGGGTCTGATGCTGCAGAGCGGACATTCGTTGGGTGCTACACCGACTGGCAAGTATTTGGCCTCATGTACACACACACTCACATTCATCTAATTCAACTATTTAACTGCTACCAACCATCACGTACCCGCTCACGTTCTGGCTCAGAAATGACTTTTACAAGAAGAGCACCCACACGACCTTCTGCGCAGGTTTAACAAACGCACCTTGAGACCCGCTGGGTGGGGGTTTCCATGCGGACGAGCCTTTTGGAGACCTCGAGAGCGCCCATCGCCAAACCACTGCGCCCCACGGCGAGGCCGGGAGGCGAAGCGGCTGAGGAGTCGCTGGATGTCATACAAGCAGATACATACATGTGCATATTAAGGGCGAGAATTTTTTTTTTTTTTAACAAAACATCAGAGAAAAGTGTTTTATTGTTACTAAAAAAACCCCAAACAATGCTCTAGTGTTTTAGGCCATGGATTCTCCAGCTCAGATTCACGGCGTGGAACACGTTAACAGGGAAAGCGTCTCGTGGACATCTCCCCTCCAGCCACAACCAGGCACCCTCCTCCCTTCCCCTTGGTGATCAAATAACATCCTTATGCAAGTACAGCAATTTTGTTTACATGTAAAAGTAAGATTAGGAAAGTATTTAATGTATTTGTAGCCTTTTTTTTTGTTTGTTTCTTGTTTTTCCTTTTTTGTTTTGTTTTCTTTTTTTTAAAAAGAAGTGACTTAGCAGCTGGAAAGAAAAAGACAGCATCATGTGAGCAGCTAGCGCTGCACAGACCACCAGCAAACGCTCCACAGGTTACTCGCGGTCCAAGACCACAGTTCACAAACTACATTTCAGGGCTCCACAAACTTTGCAGACTGTATCAACGGCAGATGCTTCTTCACAGTGAGAGCCAGCAGGTCATCTTTGGTTGTTGAAGAGAGACACACAAGAGACTTAATGCACTCGGCAGCAGCTCAGTTTGGAGGACTGTGCGGCGTCGGGACGCGGTCGAGGTCCCTTTGGGCACACAGAAAACACGCGCTCTGACTGCACGGCAAAGCGACCACTGTTAATCCGTACCCGGGCTGCACTCGCACTGCCGACACCGTCACGGCGCAGGCAGAGCACTGCATCGCTTGTTCCACCTCTTGGCTCCAGCAGGGCGCTTTCATTTTCACCCGGACGGGTTTTTGGGTTCCTTAGGCACAGCAAGGCAACCGGCAGATGCGAAGGGCAGCGGCGGCAGAAGCGGGGCAGCAACAGACGCACAAGCCACGGCGAAGGGCTGTCGGTTCTCTGCTCGAGCAGCTGTGACCCCCGCAGCTACCAGGGTCCCAAGTCCCCAGGACAACGCCGCTGATCCAAGTCACACGAGAGACACTGCGGCCACACGGCTGGAAAAAACCGAGCTGGGATCAAGCACCGACCACCCCGAGGCGTCTCCCAGCCTCACGGAAACGTGCTGGGAACCAAACGCACCTACACGGGACAGCAGCCCAGCCAGCTGCTCATCGGCCATTAAGTTCTCTCTGCACAAAACGTCCCCCAAGCCGCACCCCCTTTTTTTTTTTTTTTTTTTTTTTTTTAAACAACAATTGCTCTCACCCCTCTTTTTTGGTAGACACACATACGTACACACGCTATATGTACACAATTTGGAACCGAGGATCTACGCAATGAAGAGGAAGCCAGCACCGCTCAGAGATGCTGCACACATTCAGCAGCTGTCAAAGGAGAAGTCGTTTTACTTTCTTTTAAACTTGCAATGTTTGTCTTTATTTTGTTCTTTATATTTTGAAAGTGAAAAGAAATAGTATTGAGTCAATTTCTTTTTTTCTTTTTTTTTTTTTTTTTTTTAAATATTTGTTCTATGTATTTACAAGCCTTAAAGTTGCTCTAAAGGTTCTGAAAGTATCACTAGTACTTTTTCCCCAGGGTAGCACTGTTTTGAATGAGTTATTTTCGGAGCACTCTGGTCCGCAGCGGTTTTCTCAAATGCATTTCCGTCTGTTCCAAGGTTATGTACGTTTTGATTACTATTTTCTTTTTAAATTTCTGAAGCAAGCTGAGAGGCAGGCAGAAAAATTCTGATGACAATTAAAAAAAAAAATTGATCTCTTCCTCATCTAGCTTACCCCAATCCCCTTGAAAAGTTTTGTCTATTTATCATGCTTTGAAACAAAACTGAGGTGCATATGAAGGGGAGGGAAATTTATTTCTCTGCTTTTGTTCTATTATACAATTTGTTTACAGAAACTGCAAATTTAAAAATTACACTGGCATTTGCAGTCCTTAAAATAATAAATTAAAAGTTTTCAACTTTTTTTTTTTGCGCTAAACAGATTTGTTTCGCTTTGTATTTTTGTTAAGTATGAGTCCTTGTTTAAAAAGAAAAGAAAAAAAAAGATTAAAACAGAAAATATTTTCTATAAATAATACATGTATTTTGGTTTAGTGCTCCCGCCCTCAGGTTTGAAGTTTACTTTTTTTTTTTTCAAGTACCTTTTTTCCTCCATGATCACCTTTGTGTTTATCTATTTTTACCTCTCCCACTCGTGCATGTGTGGGGGGAAAGGGGGGGTCTGCGCGAGAATTGGCCTTGCTGCACTGTGATTGGCGAAGACGTGAAACTTTTTAAAAAAATACTTAAATTGTTTCTTTTTTTTTTTTCTCTCTGTATTTTAAGTTTTAATTATCCTCTGACTCCTCTTCGGCCTCTCGTAGCCACGTGAAGAACGCTGTGACAGATTTTAGCGCTACTCCTTTCCCGTTCTGCTCCGCTGGGTCCTTGCTGCTCTCCCACTTGTAGAAGGCATCCTCCGATATTACCTCCTCGTCATACAGGCAATCAAAAAACATCCGCAACAAATCTGCAATAATGGAACAACGGGAGAGAACAGCTGTTAGCGCTGCGCAGTTTAAGTCCGCGGACAAAGCCGTGGCTATGGATAAGGGGATTAACGTGACCTCTAAGGCCAGAGATGCAGATACAAGTAAAAGGAAGATCTGTTACTGAGTTATTGCTTCCTGGCTGGTGACACACAGCTGAGAGGGAAAACGGGTCCCTCTGATGCCGTTGGGTAACACATGCTCGGCAGGAAAGGGAAAGCTGGGAAAGCAGCCGTGGAAACGTATTATCTAGGGATTGGCCGGCAAACAGAACCCACAGCAGCCCATCCTCCTCTCGCTGGACTGTGCAGCCTAACTCCTCTCCAACACCTGATTTTTTGTGGCTCAGCAGGAGGGATAACGAAGGACTAGTGCCTTAAAGCTAAGGATGATCGAGTCGGGTGGTTTTGGGCTCATTCTGATTTTCTGCTCCAGACTCCCCGGGCATCCCTGGTTCTTTGGCAGCTCCCTTCCTCTTTTGCAATAAGTTTTCTGCAGTGTCTCACCAGTTGTCCCACTCATTTTATTCCCTCCGAGTCCACAGATATCTGTGGTACAGCGATGCCATTGCAACACCCGGTGCTCTCATATGTCCAGGAATTGTAAACTCAACAGATTATTTTTTACTGCTCTTTTTTCCCCCCTCTTTTTATCAACAGAGACTTGTCTTTCCTTCTGCACGGCTGCTTACAGGAGCAACCAAGAGAAGAGCTGGCCTCTGGCCAAGCATCTGGGGACCTGCACTGCTCTAAAAGGTGGAATCTGGACAAGCAGAAACCACCGCACGCTGTTTTCACTCATCTGCCACGTGCAAAGGTAAGGAGAAGCACATCCTCCTCCACCTCATCTGCCATGTACAAAGGTAAGGAGAAGCACATCCTCCTCCAGTCTCTACCACTAGACTTCACTCTCGCAGAAACAACCTTTCCTCGTACTGTCAGGGTTCAAATCCCCAGCACAGAGACAACACTTACTAGGAGGTTGATCAAGTTTTACTATTGATGCTTGTAGTGCATAAAGTGCTTGTAGTTCCTTCTCTGTGTCTGAGTCTAGGTACTTGAGTAAGATCGGCACTCTCTGTTTGATAACAGCAGTGTCCACACGGAAGCTAGAAGAGTCCACTGAGGGAAGAGAAGAAAACGGGGTCAGCTTTGGTACACGGCAGCCGGGGCGGATCTTTAATTGCATTTATTTATTCAAATAGAAATCACAGGTACAGGTTAGTGCGGAGAGAAACAACAGGAAATATTTCTGATCCATGGCTTTTTCTGGAAGACTTGATCCTTCCAGTTTCCCCAATTCAACCAGTATCTGCAGTGACCCTGGCCATCACCAGCCTGCTGACACAGGCAGAAGGATTACCACCTTACTTTGCAGGGCAAATCCAGTTGTCTATGAAAACACAACGATGTCCAAAGTGTGTACAAAGGCTAGGGCTAAAATTTAAGTTATACAGAAGGTGTTTAGAAAAGTGTGGGCAAATCGTTGTGTTTTCATAGACAACTGGATGTCCAAAGTGTGTACAAAGGCTAGGGCTAAAATTTAAGTTATACAGAAGGTGTTTAGAAAAGTGTATCTTTTTTTTCCCCTAAAAATACTAAGGCAGAAACAGAATCATAAGCTGCACATGCCACAGGGAAGCAGGAATATATAAAAATACACATTAGAAGTCCATCAGCAATGCGGATAAATTATTCAGCAGCTTTTAAGTAGATCATACAACACAATAAAGTGATTATTTTGAAAACAAAAGGGAAAACCCCTCAATCAGAGGCAAGGTCAAAACATAAAACAGAGCAAGATGTTTCTGATACACACCAGGGAACCCTTAGCCATTTGTCATCAAATCCCGTGTCACTTCGCCACCAACACTAGGTGGCATCAGAAGAGTTCTGTTCTGAGGGAGAAGAAAGGAGCTGGTCTGGCTTTCCCCTCCCAACAAGATGAAGTTCAGCCCATTCTCTCCACCAAGCGTGACTTTTACAGCGAAGAGCAGAACCGGGTGCTTTACAAGCACAATTTTTTGCTTTGCCAGATGCCAACAGTAAAGTCAAAGAAAACAAAGTGAACGGACCAGATGTTTCTGGCTGCAGCGCTTTCTTCAAGCCCCCTGAGGGTCTGAGGCTCACACATCTGACGTGGGAACCCACCCTTTCCTCCACTCCCAGCAGCCTGCTGGACATTCAACTAATCCATGTAAAATGTCTTTCCAAAAATGCAACTTTGGAAATAAAACTATTAACAAGACAGAGGCGCAGGCTGGCTTCTCTTCTGCAACCCACGCCCAACTCGCACGTGGCAATCTGCGATGGTGGAGCACCCACGCGTACTTCCTGACACAGGAGTGGAAATGCTAATTATCTTTGTAAAGTCTAGTGCATTTCCACCTTCACTAGAAAAATCAATGAACAATCTGACGTTACTCAGAGTCGTCACACAAGGTCACCGGGACACGTCAGAGCCTCGAGAACACCGTAACCGGCAAAGCGCCCGGCTGTCACGCGGGGAATGCTCCCGCTCTCGAGTGCTAGAATTCAGTACAGTCCAAAAGTCTTAGTGGGTGGTAAAAACCAGTCTCAGGGAGGGAAAGTGATATAAACCTGCAAAACGTAAAATAATTCTTTGCCCGTTTGGTTTGTAAGGTGTTTACACTGCAAGTTACTCACCTATAATAGCTGCTTTACAAACTGCTGTCATTAAAGCTCTAAGGAATGTAGGTGAACTCATCTGGCTTTCATCTAGATTAGCCTGAAATCAAGAGTAAATGGACCGGTTAAAAACACGCCGCTGTGTGAGAGCAACCGCCTCCAAACTCCACCGCTGAATCTGGCAGCAAGTTCAAGTTCAGCAAAAGCTGCTGCAGTAGAAATCCAGTTCACCCCTCTGCAAAAACTCAGCGTTCCCCCTCACTTCTTGAAACTGGCTCAGGTACGTCAACACACAACCGTTCTTGGGCGATCAACACATCACTGAACTACTCCCACAAGTCATTTGTCTTGAGAAACAAACTAAAAAACTCTTGGCTTTTGCAATGCCCTTATACATTTTCTAAGAGTTTTAGGCTTTTTCAAATTTTACAGCATGCTCCCAGGGTGGAGATTTGGTTTTTTTTGTGGAAGAGATTCAGAGAATGGCTATGTAACTCATCCGAGACTACAAAGAGCCTGCGGGTGTCCCCAGATTTTCAGTGCTGCTTTCATTGCACTCCTGAATTCTCTAACGGCAGTAGAAAAATAACATTTCTAACACATTGCTCCAGTAGCAGAAATAACTGAATTGAAGCTGACCAAGATTTAGCTGTAAGCACAGGTAAAGATGAATCAGGCTGAGTACCATTTCAGACATTAGATTTAAAATCTCGCTTAAAGGTTGCAGCCAGAGACAGAGGGCAAAAGGCCAGTAGGCAATGAGATAACTTTTGTCCCTACTTTGGGAAGAAAGAGTG
>NW_010143335.1:14005-19326 GCF_000699245.1 Pterocles gutturalis
GCAGTGTACTTGGTCTAAAATGTACTAAGTAGCCAGAAGCAGCCTTTTCAGAGTCAAAAAGCCTACAGTATTTAAAAAGCAGTTACACAGCTGTATGTTAACACTGCTGAAATTCTCCCTAAAGCTTTCTCCCTAAAGATTCATTATGTATAGATTTTAATTCATTGCAAGTGTTGATTACACAGACCTAAGAATCTTAGCATCCTATGCCTAGGGAGGAGCCTGCAGAGATGCTCCTTTAGATGAGAAAACATTTACGAAAGCAGTTAATGAATGGTGTGCAGGGAGGGTGAAAATAGTCTTTGTACCTCTACCCAGTCAAAGATTTGTTCATCGTTAGCCTTGTCCTCCACAATGAGTTTTTCCAGCTGCTTGTTCAGCTCTTCCGCAGAGAGTTCTTTCTCTGAAAGTGCTTCTGAGGAACTGGAACAGTCGGACTCCGTGAAGTCCAACTTCTGCAACACCAGAAGTGATGATGAGAATTAGTTAAATACACTTTCCTGGGCGGAATTATTCCAAATTCAGGCAGAAAGCTACACTTCATCCTGGGGTCTTTCAACTGCTAAGTTATCATTACAACAACTGATATACTTTCTCTGTTCCAAAGATTACAAAGCATTTTACAAACACGTGGGAACTCTATTACCCAGCAAAGACAACCAGGCATCTCAGAGCAGCTCCAGCCCCGCGCGATACGAGTGTGCACAAAATAAAGAGCATATTGCTCAACTAAGACGACGGGGAGCTGGAATGCAATTACCAGAGCTGGCATTCGCTCCAAGAAATTGCAGCTAACGCCCCAATTTATTGCAAAATGTGACAGAGGATCTACAGTCCCCTCACCAAGCCCCAGGCCTTGGTAATCCATTTCATTTCCTGCGGCGCAGCACTTCTGAAGTGCTGAAACGGGGCAGCGGATCACTCGGGGCTCCAAAGGGAGACCTCCAGCTTCTTCCTTCGGAGCACCACCAGCAAGAGCTGCAGGGAGCCCTCCATCAGGCCCGGCTCCTCTTGGCTGTGAGACCCCCTGGGATCATAACACAAGGTGGGATGAGTGAATAATTGCTATCGTTTATTCTGGCCCTTCTGCAGATGGTCTGTTCTTGCCGCAAAACTCAAATTCTTGAATTCATTCCTCCCAGCTGGAGAAAGACATCTCCTAGCCGGCTGACGGGAGATGTGTGCCTGGGATCACAGAGGACAGCCCAGGGTTTCAGAAAGGAGCTGCTCAAATAATTTAACCCCAACTTGGCGAGGTAGACACTTCACCCCGCGTCCCATACCAACTATACCTAAGAATGGGATGGAAGAGGATGAACAAATGGGACGTGGAGCCAGAAATCAGTGTGCCAAAATCATTAAGTGGGATGGAAGAGGATGAACAAACGGCATGTGGGGCCAGAAATCAGTGTGCCAAAATCATTAAGCAGATGCTTGCTCTGAACTGACCTGTTCCATGAGAAAGGTATGTACATCCTCCCCTTCGGGCAAGTAGTCCTTCCAACTGAGGCCAGACTCCCTCCATAAGGCTCCCACTTTCTTATGGCTCTGAAACACAAAAAGTTTGTTCATTTTAGAGACTTGAGAGACAACCAGGGCATCTTACACAAGCCGGAGTGATGCAGCTGTGGCAGGAGAAATAAAGAATTGTTCAGCCACCAAACAAGATGCCGAGCGATGAAGTGAAAACATCTGGAAATCCCGGGCAAAAGAAATCATATACGCAATCCTGCCACACGTATACACATCCTGTCGAGTGGTCAACCGCCGCAGTGACGGGCAATAAACAAGGTATAATGTGACACATGGGTTTTGCAACAACTTTGGCCAGAGATGACCTAGGAAAAGTGACACATCTGAACAAGGCAGTTTCCCACGGAGCTGGCAGCGATGTGACTTAGATTCTTCTCCTGACTGTCATTAACTTACTCCGTGACTCATTCTCCCCCTGCCTTGACATTAAGGCACGGGCAAATGAGCTCCTTCAGAAAAATAATCATTTACATGGCTGTTTTCTGTGCGGAGATCAAGCCTCAAATTCAGGTACGTAACGCCAAGTTCACTCTTCAATCCCTTGAATTTATTGCAAACCTTGAGAAAACCTCCTTTGCGGCACATACAGTTCGACCTTCCGCTCCTCTAATGTCACGCTGACCTTTTGGTATCCTGCCCAAGGCGGCATATATGCAATTCTTACAAGAATAAAAATCCTCGTAACAACCATCTCTCTCCACCCAAATGCTCTGCAAAAACTTTCACCTTAAGCAGCCGCCCAAGGGAGATCGCTGCGTACCCCAGTTAAGCACTGGTAACGGCAGCCTGGTTTTCAGTTTGCAAAGCAGATTACACTTTTCAGTTTACAATGCAGATCATTAAGAGCTAATTGTGCATAGTTCCTGGTACAGTCCCTCGGAATCTGAATTAGATGCCTGATATTCCATTGAAATACCCGAGTCCAAGTGTTGGCCTGGATGAGACTGAACTAGGAAGGCGTGGCAGAAACAGAAACCCAAGCCTGTGCTTCGACCCCCAGAGGTCAGCAGCTTTTCTTTCATAGAACAGAGAAAAATAAATGCAAGCCAACTGTCCAAACAGGCACAAGACTATAATAAATAAAAAGTCACTATTTGCACTGCTAGACTGAAATGCTCCTGGAACAATCAACCTTATTTGAATACATTAAAAAAAAAAAAAAAAGGCAAGTGAGGGATTTTACAGGGTTTATAATAGACAATATTCAATGTGCAGTATTTAGCTGGATTAAAAAAATAGAAAGACAAAAAAATGGAGACAGAATTATAGGGAAACCACCAAACTGTTTGGACACACAACCGTGAAATGTGTACGAGAGCTCTAGAAGGCACAGGGTGAAAAGGTGTCGCTACCCCTAGTGATGGGTGAATCTTAAGAGCTGGCAGGTTTAGTTTGGATAAGCACCCAGAAGTCTGAGAAGCCATCTGAAGCTTATCCGAACCCTCAGAACCTCTCCGGTCTGCAAGGACAGCTCTCTTGCAAGATTTCCGGCACTTGCTGCTTCTGGTCAGCCCAGAAATACCTGGAGAATGTCCCTCGTGCAGTATTTCAGCACGCTAGCTTCTGGAAGAAGCCAGGTGCAAAGGTACCTGCAAAAGGGAAAAGTGATGAGAAAAAAAAAGAGTTAACTTTTTGGAACCTCGTAAGGCTTGGTTTGAATCTGGGGATGAAGAGGCAGGTTCCCCAGGTGATCTGGACTGGCTGGCTCATCCCTAAATATCCTCACACGGGAACTGTGTAGGCTTCATGCATCCAGCTCCTGCCCATGAACGGTACGCCTGGACACTTACCATTTGTTTGCATAGAAGGTGCAAGATTTCAGCAAGCAAGACGCCGGCTCTTCCCACAGGAAGCAAAGGTTTGCTAAATTCTCTAGAATAAAAGAAAACCAGATATTTTTCCCTTATAATTTGAATCTGGAAAACAAGGCAAGGGGTAGCGATCAAACTGAGGCAGGAATCACCTTTAACTTCTGCCAGGGATGAAGGATTTGATCCATCTAGCACTGCTGAAAAATCAGACCTGAATGATGCAGCACACTTGCTGCAACAGGGCTAGTAACTACAAAGACTTTATTTTCATGTAACATCAAATCCACTCATTTCTGTGGGACGCTGCATTGGGTAGCAGGACCCTTTCTGGGGAAAAGGCTTTTATTTTCTTAATGTATTGCTTACAGGAAAAGAGAACCATTCAGGTAGCTTCTAGTTAATTCCCAAATATAGAAGGACACATAAAAAATACAAAAACTCTGGTCCTGGAAGCAGTTTCCAGTCTTGCAGGCAAGGTTTCGTGCCCATTTAAGGCAATGCCCAGGTGGTAGTTATTACACTCTGAGACAGAAGGGCTCCTGCGCGATACCTTGCTCTCTTCAAATCTAATTTTCAGAGCCTCGATGCGCTCTCAAACGACTCTGACTGCACAACACTGTGTATTTTTTAGCTCAGCTGAAACAAACAGGATTGAAGTAGATTTACGGATAAAACTTTCACCCCTGAACAGCGACTACAGAGCAGCCAGCTCCCTTCCCACCACAGCTTTCAGGCTGCTGCGAGCCCCGAACGATGTGCAGCAAGGCTTTTATCGACTCCTGCGAGAAGCTGAGCCTCTAACACGATCCATCTTTTATCTACTGATGGGAACCACGCTGTGAAAATACTATTGCATGGCCAGGCAGACAGCTCCGCTCGACCGCGGCTGGAAAAGAACAGCATTGCTTACTGTATAAGTTCTCTCATAGAGATTCCTCCTTCTTTTAACACGGGGGTCACCAACTCAGCGAGGTACAACCAAATATGGGGTATATCTATGGCCATGTCGTCCGCCATCTCCAAGGTATCTGAAAAGCTTTAAAAAAAGAAAGGAAAATGTCAAATATTAAATACAATTTAATTTGAGACTTTTCCTGCAAAGCAAATCTGCACTTTAAAAATCCTTTGTTACAGAAAAGAGGAAAGAGGAGCAAAGAGAATCGCAAAGGTAACGACAAAGCTATTGCCATCTTATGCTTTCAGTGCTTCGGAACTCCCAGGAGGGAATTTCTCTAGGCAGTAGCACGGAGAGTGCATGGAAAAGGCATCGCCCTTTGTAAAACCAGCAGATCCACCCAGGAAAGCTCCGTTTACAATAATTCTTATATCCCACTAGCAAATTCTTTGCTAACTAGTAAAACCTGTAAAACTAAAGAGTATTTTTGTCTATAAATACAAACCAACCAATAAATGGAGCTTTCTTAAGAATATCCAAACATTTACAGAAGGGAGATTAATAGTACCAGTAAGGTAATCAGCAGAATGTCTGCAAGTAAGTAAAACAGAAAAACCTTCAGTGCACCAGGGGGAGAAAACGCAGCAAGATCAATTACAAAATTGCTCCCCAGCACTGGATACAGTTTCCAGAATCGCTCAAAACTCTTCTCTCCAATAAAAGCCTTGTAGGTGGCTCCGCTTCCCATGCCTGGTACAAGATGATAATTTTTCTGGCTCTCCTGCCAGTTTTCATCATGATTCATTTCTCCCTGAAAACCTTGAAAATTCTGGGGTCCAGTGTAGCGACTATAAATGCGTATTTTCTCTTGCGCTTCAAAACCAGAAACCATCTCCTTTGCTTTGTTCGTGACATCCTCTGCTGCCTGGGCTTGTCCAAGCATTTCTACCAGAAATTGGTTTCCTGTTGTGTATCTCTCCAGCCTTGCGCTGTGACCAGTACTCATCCCATAACCCCTAATTACGCAGTAATTTCTCTTGCCTGAGTAAGTACGGTGGTTTTCGGTGTTCTCTGCGCCTGCT
>NW_010143335.1:19357-39476 GCF_000699245.1 Pterocles gutturalis
ACTTGCCCTTTCACCAACTTCAGGAGCCGTTTCACTCTGTTTATGCCACATTCAGACCGCACGTCCTACTATTTCATCAAGATCCTACTTATTTGGCATCACCACCACTTATCCGCACTCCGGGAAACACGGGAACGGCTTTAATCACCATCCATTATGGAAATGCATCACTTCAAACGAGGCGTTTTGACCATCACTGACAGCATGGACACAGACAAGTGTACTCCCTGGGGTTATATTTTTTTTTTACTGCTGTTCCACATGGTTTTGAACTCAGGCTGCCTGAACCCTTCCTGTGAGCCGCTGGATTGCATCACGATGGAACTCACTGCTGGGCACGCGTGCGGGGAGACCACCAGCGGAGCGGTCAGCGCTACCACCACAAGACAGGCTTCAAATAAAAGCAGCACGACGGGGATGACTCCCCAAAACCGCAGTATCGCAAAGCATGATTTCATCTGCTTGTTCGCTGGCTGCTTCTTGTGGTTTCCCCTGGTTTAATCATCCTGCTCTAAGCCCCAGCGAGACCTGAGTGGTGCCGGGGACCTCCCTGGGAACACGGATCGTTTTACAGCTGGACACCAGTTCAAGTGCAGGCTGGGACACAAAACCCAGAGAGCTGAAATGAGCCAGCAGCTGAAACGCCCATCTCCTGAGGAAGGTCTAAACCCATCCGATACCACATCTAGTGCATGTTCTCCTTCTCAGCCCCGCGAGGACACGTCCACTCCTCAGAGCTGAGCTGTCCTGGGAAATGGCATCGTACGGTGAAGCCTGTTTTCCCAGCGGGAGAGTGGCTGCAGCTCTGGGGCTGCACAGGGCTTCAGATACACAGCTTCCAGGCACTGCTGTCACGAGAAGATTTTTGACTTCTTCCTCCTCCTCTTTTAATTGTATTCAGTGATTTGCCAAAAGCAAACATTGACAAATCCATCACAAAACAGAAATCTAAACGCACACATTTCAATAGACACCTACACACCTGCTTAGAAGTAAATACTTCTATAAATAGGAAAATATTTACATTCACTAAAGCATTTGAGATACTTAAAAGATATATTGCAGCAATTGTATTAATTATAAACACACCCAGGTGAAAATACTCCTTTAAAAAGGATGGGTGGAAAAGGCAGGATGTCAAAGCAAGGTGGGAAATTGTTCCTCTCCAAAGCACCGATTCCTACGCGCAGAATACAAA
This sequence comes from Pterocles gutturalis, assembly GCF_000699245.1. Taxonomy (NCBI): domain Eukaryota; kingdom Metazoa; phylum Chordata; class Aves; order Pterocliformes; family Pteroclidae; genus Pterocles; species Pterocles gutturalis. The sequence goes on from NW_010143335.1 coordinate 20,556, forward strand.
CCCCTTGAAGAAATCCTGCTTGCTCAGCTTTCCCGCCTGCACCAACTGATGCAATAACTGGCCCATGTGATCCCTGGTGATCTGACTGCGCTCCAGCGTCGACTCCACTCCCACTCGCACGAAAACAGGCAGCAGGTTCTGGGCGCTCAGCTCCTCCACGCACTGCATCGCCTCCTGTTCCAACGACACACAGGGTCATTTGCCTGAACTGAAAACGGGGCAGAAGAATATTTTCTACTCTAAGATAGTTCAGGGTGCGCAGCTTAGCACCGGGTACACGGGATGGGAATTTTTTTGATGGCAAATCAAGAGCCTGCTAGCCTCGGGGTTTTTTTTTGGAAATGAATATTTAGTGAAGCTGCCAGGCAAAGGTGCTGAGCTAGGCTGTGGAACCTCACCACAAATCACCACTGAGATGGCAATCGAATAATAACAACGAGAATTTATACCAGGCAGGCAACAGAAATTTTAGAATACACGATCACGCTCCAGGGTACGGTTCAGCTGCTCAGTGAAAGGACAGGAATTGTCTTCTGCCTCTTATTTCATCAAATATCAAGCCAAGTCAAACAGAGGACGTTAGGCTGGATTCACTGCTGATCTGATCTGGCACAGAAACGCCCGTGTTACAAACCCGGACCACGTAAAGCAGCAGAAAATAGGTGGGTAGCATTTGGAGGAAAATTTCCTCTTCATTAAGCCTCCACTTTCTGGCACGGACATTGTGTAACCTCAGCAAATCAAACACTCTTGAAGAGAGACTTCCAGAGAAGAACTCAATGTCACACGTCAAAAATCTCCACTGTCATCAGCAAACATCTTCCACTGACCTTCGAGAGCCCAGCGGATCTCAGCGGGTTCCTGGCTGAAGGCATTTGCTCTTTGCCTGAGGTTCTGTCTTTAGTTATCAAGAGCTGGCAGCCCCAGATGCATTTCTGCGGGCCCCGAACGGCTTTTTTACACAGGTCACAAGCCCAGCAGCCCCAGACCGCCCGCTCGGGTCAGAGCTCTTCCGTCAGACGCACCCGCGGGATGCCGGTGTCTCCAGGACAGACAGGTGAACACGCCGCGGGTCGGCCCTGCTGTCACCAGAGCGGCACACAGCTCAGCAGTTCCAATTTACGGTCAGGTTAAACACCGAAGTCTAAACTCAGAAGGAGCAGCTACTCCTCTGCTGTATACCCCATTAACACACCCATACGTGGCCCTATTAATGCCAGTTTCAGCTGAATGAATCAGAATTTTTGCTGCACTGAGAATTTACAGCTGCCTCAATCAACGTACATTTTTTAACCAGCGGCGCACTGCTCTAATACAATTCAACTCTATTTCCATCCAGCCATGAAACACGCCAGTGTATGTGCGAGCACCGAAACCAAAGCAGCCCTGAGCCCCAGACATCCAGGGGTTGGCCTTTGAAGTCCGTCGCAAAAAGAAAAAGGAGCCGAGACCCCGGTGTCAGCCAGACCCGCCGTCCCTGGCTCCTCCTGCCGAGATCTGCCAGCCCAGCAAGCTGGGGGACATGGCCAACTCAAGTGCGTTATTTTTTTTCTCCAAACCAGGATTTAATAATTTCTCCTGCTAACTAGATGTGAACCCAAAACGATCCATCCCAAGAATATTCCTCTTTCTGATTTTAACTGGCAGCCTGATGGAAGTGCAAGCCGCAACTCTGCTCTTAGGGTGCCAAACCAGCAACTCCCTCGTGCTGCCATTTCAAACTTGGCAAGTTTAAAAAAAATTATTTCAGCAAAAGATCCAAGCGATCAGCTTTGCGGCGAATGTAACACCTCTTGCAAACTCCCTGGACAAGCTAAAAATCCACTGACAAGGGAAACAAAATTTCAGCCTTTAACTAGGAAGTGCTGACAGCTGCTCAGTCATTTTCCATGTTTATTAAAAATACTCTGGAGTGGTTTGTTCAATATTTAGTATTGCTTTATCTGCCTCCAGATCAGAACAGCACATGCTTTGATAACTGAATGAAAACCTCAGTTTATTTTCCCACTAGCGTTTCTGCTTCCAAAATCGCTGTTATTACGGCGCTGCTCAGTGATTCATGACATACACATCATCTTTCTCCTTAAACCACACAAGCTGGGCAATTTTTCCTATCACTAGCAGGGTAGAAAACGACTTTGGGAGACAACGGTCCTAAAAACGCTCACGGAGCTGCTGCTGCCCGGATTCTGACAGGTCCCACTGTTTCCCTTACCTCTGTGTGAGCTGGGGGCTTACAAAGATGCTGTTCCTGGAGAGAAAACACAGCAGGAAGGTCTGTGGAACTTGGGGAAATGAGATTCCAACTTTGCTTACCTTAAAATCATTAATATGCAAGAACTCATCAATGATAGATTTGCATTTTCTCTCTATTTCCTCTTCTGATAGCGAAGGCTTTTCTTGCGCTGGAGCTGGGGGAGCTTCTGGCTTGGCTGGTGGAAATAAAAGAAAAAACAAAACACATTTGGAAAAGGAAAAATGAGCATCATTTCAGAGATGACATTCTCAAAACAGAAGTCACCAGAGCAGGGCGTGTCCCCTGTCCCACCAGCAGGCGCGGGTCACTTCTCTCTTGGCTACATCTCTGTACCCCCAAGATTGCTGTAAATCCACCTTCTCGTAGAAACGCGTTGGCAGTGACACAGGACGCGACACCTTCAAAGCCCTCTATCAACATTAAATAATTAAACTTTGCGCTGTTACAGCACGCTGCAAATTTAAAACACGCTGACCGCGACGGGCAGCAACCCAAAGCAATCTCCTGATGACATCCCCAAAACCTTGGTCCCCAGGAAGTTCTCACACGGTCCCAAAGCTTTGAGACGAGCGTGAGCTGCGCCGTGGCAGTCAAGGAGTGTTCCTCCCTGGAGCAGTTTCTAGACGTTTCCCAGGGAAGGACCAAAACACTGCACTTATCGCAAAGGTTTGTCCGCAGGGAACACCGCTCTAAGTGTCCTCAGTATTTTCTCACTCACAAATCGGCTCAAGCTGGCAGGAGCACAGAGCGGGAGCTGCAGCAGTGACAAGGTGACAAACCACCCCAGCGGGTGCTAACGCCACAATGCACCGAGACCTGCCGGGAGGGAAGGCTGGCAGCAACGCAGCGCTAAAAAGAGACCGTGCACGGTCTGTCCCAGACCCAGATCACTGCTCTGGCCCTGGGAGATGTTTGGAAAGGGGAAATACGGCTTCACTGGGCGCTGAAGCAGCATTTCTGCAGAACTGATGCTGATCTTGGGGACTTCTAACCCAGAAACCAGAAGCAACCGACCGTGGTGCCAGGATACCAGCAGGCAAGACACCGCCATGGAGCGGGGTTTTGCTGGCATCTGCAGCCTTTCAACTCTGCTGAATCCTACGGAGCAGCTGGTGAGAGGAGATGACGCCACCGTCTGTTTGAACCGGCTGCGTTACAAACCCTCGGGAGGCAGATCGCAGCTATCGCAGCTTGACGATGCGTCACTGCGGGACAAATATTCACACCGCTGCACAGAAATCCATCGCTTTTTCTAATAGATTTTTCCCTTCTGCCTTTCCACACATCCAGCAAGATTCCCCAAGCACGGACGAGCCGCTTACCAGATTCCTTGGCTTTGTTCCTCTCCGTCTCTGTGCTGTTTCTGTCCAGCTCCGTGCCGCCCGTTAACTGCTTCACCGTCTCCAGCATCTCCCTCCGCTGCTCCTCCTGTGCCTGATTGTCGAGCAGCAGCTCCTTGCTGCTGCTGCCCCGTAGGAAGGTGTTGGGACGGGAGAGGGAAGGTGGGAGAGGTTTGTCGTTCTTCTCCCTGCCCGTGCTCCCGCGACTGCGGAACAAAAACACACGCGCTTGAAGGTTATGGTGCGAGTAACCCCTGCTCGGAAAAGACACTGGAGAGCCTCAGAGTAACTGCGGGGAAAAAACACAACCCAAACCCAGCGGGACTGTTGTCTTGACTTTTTACAGCTGTAGCTACAGAACACAGAATCACAGAATCCCAGGATGGGTTGGGTGGGAAGGGACCTTAAAGCCCACCCAGTGCCACCCCCTGCCATGGGCAGGGACACCTCCCACTAGCCCAGGTTGCCCAAAGCCTCATCCAGCCTGGCCTTGAACCCCTCCAGGGATGGGGCATCCACAGCTGCTCTGGGCACCCTGGGCCACTGCCTCACCGTCAATCAAATGTAATCAAAATATAATCTATATAATCAAATTTAACTCAAGTCTCGGAGATGCACAAACACAAATATCCACCGAGCAGACAGGCAGAGCCAACGATTCCCAGGGAACACACAGAAAAGCAGTAAAGTCCTTCCAGAAACCGTTCTGTATGTAGAACAGTGAATTTGACAACGCAAAAGCACGGTTTTACTGTGCAATGGTATGGGCAGTGCATTTTTTTTACCCATTTATTGAAAAACAGTTTCAGCATAGTGAAGGTTACCAGCAACAGGTGACAAGGATCTGTCCCACTAATTACTGCGTTAATGAGTAAATGGGCAGAACGATACCAAAATGGAATATCTCCAGGTAAGGCAGAGTTTAAGGTGAAACAGGAGGGAAAGATTGGGGCAAACACCAGAGGGACAGAACCAGAACTGAGAAAACAGCCCGGCAGCTGGCGTGTACTGGAAGGAAGAACCATTGACACTGCAAATGAACTGCACGGCTATAAACCCGGGGTAGAGTGGATAAATTATTAAGGGTTAATACATGTTTCATGCTACAAGCTGGAGTGGCTGGAGCCCTGAGGAAATCGGGGTGCGTGAGAGCACGGGAGAGCCTTACGCGTGCATCGCGTGATGCAGAACCACGGGCAAGCGTCGTCACACCTAACGGGAAGGGTCAGACACGGCCAGGGTGTTTTAACAGCCTTGATAAATTTCTGCAAGGTTTTAGGCATGTTTTTCTGGATAAATAAACCTGAATCCATGACTGCTGAATCCCACCTGCATACCTGTTTATTACAACATTTTATCCGCAGAGTTTTTAACCTGTTATAGACTACTAGCCTTAGATAAAGGCTGGCTGAAAAGTGAAAACTAAAATATTAACCATAACGGCTTTAAAAATTAATACCACCTGTCTCTCCTACGATATTATAAAAAATGCATGTGTTTTAAGTTAACTCCAAGTACGGAGTGGGGGAAAAAGACCCAGCCATTCCCGGAAACTCAATGAAATTCTCTTCTTTCTGTGCGCTGGCAACTAGAGCAGCCAGGGACAAGCGCAGGCGCACAGAGAGCGGAAGGGAAAGCCGCCGTCGCGCTGGAGCTTACCTAGTTAAGGCCCTGCGAGAATCTAGTTCTGAGGATGCGGATGAGGCAGATACAGATGAGACGGGCGGCTGCAGCGCAGAAAATCTGTTCAAACTAGTGGCACTTGGTCGTAAGGAGTCTGGCAGATTGTAAAGACAACACAGAGAAGAGCGACAACAAGGTCAGTAGCCGCTGACACCGCGGCATCACAAAATCATTTGAGCAACAGCTGTTTGGGAGCGGTGGGGAGAGAAGCGAAGGGTTTAACCCTGCTCGCCAGGCAGTCCCACGCGCAGGGGAGTGTTCCCGCCCCGGCAAGGACGCTGGCATCGAAGCGGAGGCTGGGGACGTGTCCTGACTCACCCATCTCGCTCGCCTTCGCTCCGCCACTGCTGCCCTTTCCCCAGCTGCCCAGCTGGGCTTTAGGCACAAGCTGAATCTTCTCGTCTATTGTGGGCTGTAAAACACATCGAGACACACCATCACAAGGGAAAATCATCGGTCTTAGTTATACATGAGGGATTTTTTGGCAAGAATCCTGTCTTGTGAATACCGAAACGCCACTTGAACACATTTTTGGAAGACAGAGCACAGAGGACGTGTCATGAACAGCCTCTTCCAAAGTGTCGGCGAAACACGTTCACAGTGACCAGGAGCTTCTTCTTCTTGGGAACTACAAAGCCCAGTACGGAGGGAAAAGCAAAGTATATCAGTACTCGACAGATGCTCAGTCTGTTTGTGATGAGTAACAGAGTTCTGCTGCCCGCAACACCCACCAGTCACGGCTTCGGGGGGAATCTGCACCGAAACAACCAGATCTCAGAGGGCGAAGAACAACAACAGGCTGCAGAGCTCAGGAGGGGCAAAGGAGCGTCTGGCACGAAGAGAATGTTAATTTTACAGTGCTCGGCAGGTGTGACAAGGAGGCTGTGACCCCACGGATCCCTTTGTACGAGCTCCTCTCTCCTTCCCACGGCGCAGCTGCTGTGGAGCTGGTTCTATCTGTACCGTGTTCGTGCTGATTGGAGTGGAAGGACTTTTCCCAGATGAGCTGTAAGCCCAGACAAAAGCAGGCTGAATCCCTCCTGCTAACTCAGTTTTGGAGTCTGTTTTTCTGTTTTGTGACTTTCACAAAGAACAAACTGAGCTTGATCTGCAGAAGGGCTCCAGTCTGGTCAGGTTCTGCTCTACAGCTCTCCCAGCATCCCGGCAGCGACTCCGGGAGAGTGACATTAACTGGGACACGGGAACATCGAGGAAACACCCTGATTTCCGTGAAAGGTGGAGTTCTCCTTGGCGAGAAATCCCACAGCTCTTCTTGAAGATCATTACAAAAGGAGCAATCTCTAAGCCTGCCTAACCTGCAGCCTGAAACAAACGTCCCGAAATCACCACTTTAATGGCAAAATAACAGGAAGATGCTCATCCGGAGGACGGGTGTGAAAGTCCAACACACACTGAGGGATGCAACTGCGCCACACAAAATCCAGAAACACTGTAAAAGCGGACACAGCTCTCCTCGTCCTACTCGAACCTTTCAAGCCCAGAGCGCTGCCATCTGTGACACGTCAGGAACATTTTGTTTTCCAATTGAATGTGGCATCCTCATTCTAACCAAGAAGCAGCGTCAGAATGGGGTCTTGAGAACTCGAGGCAGCAAAGGATGCTGTCAGAGGGGCGTCTGAGACGCCTTCTGTAACAGCCGTGTGACGGGCAGCGTCACCACCACACAACACCCCAACTCACGTTGTTCTCTTTCAGTCATTTAATAAAATGCAGATTTTCAACTCAGAGAACTTCTGGGTCACTTCAAAGGACACTATGAACCTGAGAAAAAGTGTTCCCTTAGAACACGCAAAACAGGAACATTCAGAAGACAACCGAGTCTTCCTTTGTGCTTTATTTATGCACAGTACTAACTCTGGGGATTTAAAATGTCCCAAAAAACCAAATTTTGACTTGTAAACCCCATGACCATCTTTCCCAGGCAGATACAAGACCTCGGCATTTCTGTTGCTCTGAACGAGTCCCGCGCTGGCACCTACCTTGGTGATTTTAAGGAACTTGGTGGGGTCCAGCACTCTGCTGTTCTTCGCCCCCTGCACAGTGTTCCAACCGCCTTCGTCCACCCGCTGGACACCTGCCGGATGACAAACACAACCGCCTTTAGCTCATCCCTGCTGCACCCGGGAGAACACAGGGGATGGCCTCCACCTTCAACGGGGGAGGAAAAGAAGACGGCACGTTTCTGCTAAGCCTCAGCACAATTCTGTGCAGAAATGATGTCTCTTGGAGTGTTTCTTCAGACTAAGATGACATAACGAGCTTGCCTGAGTTTATTAACCTTGATACACAAGATCTCACTATTTTCAAGGGCTGGTTTTGGTGGTGACTCTTCCTGGCTGGATTTCTCAGGGTGTGTTCTCGCGATCTGGACATGGCTGTGCGTACCGCCTGTTCACCAGCTCACAAACGCAGCAGCCGACACGCCTTTGCTGACCCAAAGCCGCCCTTGTTGCACAGATTTCAGCGGTGCTAGACGAGTGCCTAGACACAGAACCTCTCAGGCAGTCCCAAGCTCCTTACCCTCTCCTGATGTCAGTTTTAGGATGATTAAAACAAAGTCTATTTTCTTTATGCCGTGTTTTCACAGCACTTTCATCTGACAATTAAAGAATCCCAAACATGTCTTTCTCCTTCTCCCACTCTGTCCCAATCTTCATTTCCCCAGCCACTCCAAAATCATCCCCAGGTAGTGCCAGCCTCGAGGGCTGGGAGCAATTTAAGGGAACGCCAAGATGCTTTTCCATGCTGAGTTAACACCTCACAACTTTCACAGCTAAAGACAACATGGTTACTCTTGAAATTAGATGCGATTCTTTTGAAATTAGATTCTGCTGTACGCTAGAATGGATGGCAAATCTGCCTCCTATGTAGTCCCTTGTTACAACAGCCTTCTGGCAGCCTGTCACAAAATCAAATAATGGATTGCATGAGAGCAAAACTTGAGCACTATTGGTCTGCAATTGTTTATTATTACCCAAGGGATTTGCCCCTGAAAAAATCCACGCAGCAAGTCTGTTCCTTCTCCAGCCTCAGCCATGATCACGCCCCAGTTCCCTTTGCTCACTATGCTTGGGGAAAAAAAAACTTTTTTTTTTTTTTTTTTTCTGTGGGATTCTCTCTACAGCCACTGGATGTGAAATGAGTGAAAGGAGCAGCCAACTTGGCTTTTACTTTACCCGGTCTCCTCTTCTCTTTGGTCATGAGTTGTTGGACCTTCCTCTGCTCTTCTTGCTCTTCAATCTTGGCTTCTTTATGGATCTGCTCGATGGTCTTGGGGCCCTGGTCTGCTCTCCGTGACACCCAGTTGCACTAGGAGAGAAGCAAACGTGTGCTCAGAGATGCTCCCAGGCAAGCGCTGCGAACGGGGTATTCTGAACACCCCAGACGAGACCCAATCCTCCCACCTTGTCACGACCTAGAGGGGCTGCTCCCCGAGGGACCGGGGACCACGCTGCGGAGCTGGGTCACGTTGCGGACACGGTTATCTCAGCGCCACGTGTCAAAGCTATGTGCTGTAGTCTATAGACGGTGGTATAGGTTTTGGTGGAGAATGGAGGCTGCAGTGACAACCTGACTTTGCAGAGGTGTGACTGAACTCAAGACATTCAACCCCCAGCATCCTGCACAGTCCCTGCTTCCCAGTCTTTCCAGGTTCAGAGGAAAGAGACAAGGGAGGCTGTTCCTCTCTATCCGTTTGTTACTGACAGCGTTCGTTGGAGCCCTTCCTCCAAGCTTGAGTTAAAAAATGAAACTCTAAAAATAAAGCAGCAAGAAGGGACTGCATTTTATCTGGAGATGGTGCTTTGCCACTCGAGGGATCCTGACGGCTGAGACAGGAATCCTGCAGAGAGAGGTGGAGCTGTCTCTCCACAAAACCCTTCCACCGCTGGATGTGTCCGTTCAGCCGTGCGCTGCACAGACCCACCCCTCCCCAGAACCACCACAGCATCTCTGCATCTTGCTACAACCTTACTACAGCTTCTGGGGTAACACTTTGTGTCCCCTGCAATGGAAAGGGTGACTTCAGCCTCCACAAACCCCCAAACCAGCTTCAACACAGCTATCTGAGGCAGGACTAAAACCTGCTCAGGAGTCAAGCGCGGTCCTGAGCCCAGCCCTGCTGCTGCTGGCACCCACACGGGTGGAATTACAGGCGCTCGGGAAGGTTTGGGCACGCTGCGGTGACATCTTTAACCACTGTCGCTGTACAAGACCCCAGGTGTAGCGATGAGGCTACGTTCAAAGCCATTACGGACACGTCCCCGTCTGTGCTGTAGGTGCCAGGTTACCTCCTGCCTCTCGTTTCTGGGGTTTAGTGTGGACCTACCACCGTCCCGTTCTGATCCAGCGCGTTTGCTGCTGCCTGCACAGTGCACACCGAGCAGACGCCCGGCTGTGCTGGCAGCACGGGCTACTACAGGACCGTCTTTCGACGGAATCCATGCCGCCACGAACAAGAGCGCTCGCAGGTCTTTTACAGCCAGGCTACCCCGTCCCCGTCACTCGGGGGGTACCTGCCTCTGAGCACTTTGGTCCCATCAGCACAAGCGCTGGCAGGAAACAGTTACACCCAGAGGGCACGGGAATGAAAACAGCCGAGTAGTGCGACTGACACAGGCAAGCACAGGGGGTGCTGGGGGGAAAAACACCCCAAACCTCTCCTGAGCAGAGACCTCAGGCGTGTCTGCTGCCGTGGGGCTGGACGAGTGGCACGAGATGCCAGTCTGGGCACGCGTCTGACATTAAGCAGAAGCAAAACACCCGACAAGCAGTGAACTGTCTACCAACCGTGGCCTTCTTTAAGGCAAAACACAGAGATTTCTGACCTTTAAACAGGCAGAGTTTTGGGATAAGGGGCACAGAGCTCCCCCTAATATCCCACTTCTGCTGTAAACACCGTCAATCCCTGCTCCTGCATGAGAACTCTTCCAGCCCAGACATTAACAGGAACACGCTTTTTACGGGAGTTGGTACCTACCAGCCTCAGGTCTATCACATCCTGCAGCATGAACCGGATCCTTGAAGACGTTTTCCTCTCTTTCACAATCTTCTCCATCTGATTAAAATACTGGTCCATGCGAGGCTACACGAGAGAAAAATCACCATCATCATCATCATCATCATCATTGTGTCTTGGATGAAAATGAAAGCACTCCCCCGGGTGGGCAGGCGGTGGGGTCTGCATCACAGCATCTCTGGGCCAGACACGCACCTGGGGACCCAGAGCTGCTCCCTGGAGGAGCGTTGGGTCTTGTACGCTTTCTCTGCGTTTTTAATTACTCAGATAATCCACCCTCTGCATGTACATAATAAACTTCCCATCCATTAAAAAAAAGTGGGGTTTTTTCATGGTAGACCTACTGGCTATCTGCCACCGAAAAGGGGAGTCCTGCTCTGCCTCCGAGCTCCTCTGTCTCGTATCAGCGCATGTGCTCATCTCAGCCCAAGAAAAACTGTCTGAGGAACAAATGGGGCATAGAACTGACCCTGCAAACATCATTCGGATGCTTCACCCCCCTGAACCGTCTCAGCCGGGGTCAGACACGAGAAGTGGGGGCAGAAACTCTGCTTCTCTCAGCAAGAAGCTGCTTAACGGGCTCAGCTGCAGTGCGAAATCCCACAAGTTCCTTTTCATGCGATGGAATCCAAATGTGTTTGCACTAACCCATAGAACAGTATCGTTAGAGAAGCCTCTGTTAGAATAAACTTGACTGGCCAGGCTGTAAAGAGCCTTCTCCTCCAAAATGGGGGCTCTGGCTGTTTTAAACAAGAAGTTTCAGAGCAGTTTTAGAAAATGTTTCTTACTTCTTTCAGTAAAAACCAGCTAAACCCTTTTCCTTATACTTAAACAAACAAGAAAAACCCTGTTAAAATTTGGTTCTGGCCTTGCTTTGGAAAGTTTGAGCTCCGAGAGCAAATGTTTCCAAAGTTAGGAATGACGGGGAAAATATTTAAAATGGATTTTGTCCAGAGGCTTTAATTATAACTATCAGTAACACTTCAGCCTCAATAAAAATGCGTAATAAAACGTCTGCCCCGTTAATAGAAAATAAATAAAGGATTCTCAGTCAATCTTGATAGAAACAAAAAAATCACAAAGACAGGACATGGGCAGCTCCTCACGCCAGGCAACAAGACATCTGTGGACATCTCCGGGCTGCCGGCACGCTCCGTGCTCCGCGGTGCCACGGCTCGAGGCTGCACAACCAGCCAACGCACCGAAACCTTGGCTTTTACGGCGTCTCCATGCTCGCAAAGACCGAAACAGCATCCAGGACTCCTGCAGCATGACCTCAGCTACTGCTTAGAAGTCAAAACACTGTTTTCTTCCCAAAGCACGTGGAAAAATTTCATCCCCGCTTCTGGCGCTTTCGAACCTGCATCACTAACGCGCACGCTGTCGCGGTAACAGCGCCGGGGCTTCAGCCCGGGGGATTAGCGGTGAACCCGGCTGGTTTGGTCAAAGCTCCGCAAAACAGTTTGGGAAACAGTTTCAGGATAAGGATGAGGATTGATCCGCCGTGATCCCTGCAGCCCAGCGCGCTGGAAGGGAACTCCCTTCCCCGAGCAGCTGAAAACAATTAACTCTGGTTGTTTCCAGAGCTGAGTCCGACTGATTTCTGGCAGAACCCTCGATTGCTTTTTCATCCCGAGCCTGGCTTTTTGCGAAGGAGAAGCAGATTGTCTGTGCCAAGAGAAGCTCATTGAGTGCGTAATGCTCCGTGCTACATGGACCTTTGTTGGAAAAAATCAGGAGGAGGATGCTGGAGCGCTGCAGTTGCAAACCAGCTGCTTCATTCCAGCATAGCTGGAGATGGCGACACAAAAGAAATGCGTCCAGCAAGGGTCAGGTGGGGTTCAGGCCAGTTAACGAGGGTTTGTTAGGTTTATTTAACCCGAACAATACACTCAGTGGTAGATTTTGTAGGTAACATCAGCCTTCAGTGGTAAAGAAGCCACTCTAAATCTTAATGTTTTGGAAACTACAGACAGGAGGTAGATTCTGTTTGGAAAAGTAAAGTGACAGGGTGTGTTGAGCACTTGTAGCCTGTGTGCGTGGATGAAATGTTTGGAAACGAGCAGCGATTGAAGAACACCGCTGAAAACAGTCCAGGCTTTATCAGAAAGGGGCAGAGAGGAGGGAACGAGGCCAGGTCATGATGAAACATCCACAGAAGAGAGGATGATGGCCTCATGTCCTCCAGAAATTCCTGAAGGAAAAATAAATCCTCAACTGAAAACACCCCGCGCCCACTTTTCCATCCCTGCCCTGAACGGCTCATCTCTCTCTCTCGCTCCCGCTCCTGCCCTAGTTTTGCTTTCTCAAAGTCCAGGTCCTTGCCAATGGTAGTTAGCAGGCGGCAAAGGCACTCGAGGGACTCCTCGTCGTGGTTTTTCAGCAGCTTTACCACGCAGTCATGCATGATGGCCTCCGTCAGCATTTTGAGTTTGAAAAGCTCGCCAATGAACTTGATATTCCCAATGGATCTCCGTCGGGCTTTGTCCTTGGCTTCTTCCAGCTCATCATGGAGCCGTGTCTTCTCTTCTGGCTGTAAAACAGAAAAACAGCTCTAGGAAAACACGTTCACAGAGCACAGAACTCTTCAAAAGAAACAGTTTTACGTTTATAGCTGCTGGTGTCCCTGTTTACTCTTTTTCTCCTAAAAACCAAAAGGAGGCTGGTATAAACCCGCTCATCAAGGCAAATTATTTTTTTATTACACTCAGCCACAGCGACAGAATGAAACTCTCAACTCCAGAATTCCCCCCACATCAACTGCCATCTTCAAAAGAGATCATTTTCCGAGGGAGCTCTGAGAATTTATGGGGAAAAACACCACTTACAGTGGTAGCAGCTTCAAGTTCTTTCTGCTTCTTTTCAAAGACGTCGTCGTCAGCCTTGTCCTTTTCAAATTCCTTCTGGCAGCGATTTAACAGCAACTTGCGGAAATTCACTGTGCTCCCAGGTTTGTCTGCCATGGGCACTTTCAGCTGTAGGAGAAGGAAGAAAACCATCAGCAGAAACTCTGCGTAGAAGCGAGGTTTCCTAGAAGCCGCCCATGATACTTTCATCATTCGTTTCATATTCAGCAACGCAAGCTTGCAAGGCTACGGCAGCTAAGCATCGTGTCACCATTTCCACCAAAGTTTTGCATTTAGTACGTAGAGCTGCTCTCAAAACTTGGCTGACACCACCTCCACCCAGAGCCAGGCAACAGACTGAGATGAGATGTGAGGAAGAAATGTTTTCCTGTGCGGGGGGTGAGGCAGTGGCCCAGGGTGCCCAGAGCAGCTGTGGATGCCCCATCCCTGGAGGGGTTCAAGGCCAGGCTGGATGAGGCTTTGGGCAACCTGGGCTGGTGGGAGGTGTCCCTGCCCATGGCAGGGGGTGGCACTGGGTGGGCTTTAAGGTCCCTTCCAACCCAAACCCTTCTGGGATTCTATGACATTTCCATTCGTGGGGCCCTTTAAATGACACATGGCTCTTCTTGGGCGCTGATGACTCTGGAGCCGTGCTCCTCCGTTGCATGTACGGAAGGGGGTTATTTTGTCCCAAATTCATCATCTGAAAACTGCCCGTCCCAAGCTTGGCTTGGTGCCTCGGGCTCCTCTTGGAAACCAGAGAAGCTGGACCTTCCAAACATGACTCATCGCATCTTGTGACCAGGCAGAGCCAAGTGCTCGGTGTCCTGAGCTCCCAGCACCACACTGCTCCAGGCAAAGCCCTCTGCCCGCAGGCACGGCCAACAAATATAGAAGAAGAATTCCATCGTGTAGATGATTTTTATTTATGTCCAGAAACTAAGATTTAACTCTGCTCCTGCCACTTTGTATTACTGCCAATCGGTTCAGGGGGGTAACGCACAGAACATTCACTCGTGCAGAGGAATCTCCCGTGGGACGTTGGCGGCTCTTACCGTTACAAGACACCTGCACATGTTGGCGTACGCCACCGAGAAGCTCGGTTCATCGATCGCCTTCTCGAAGACCAGGTCGATGACTCCTTTCAGCCTCTCTTCTGTATCCACCGTCAGGTCCGTCACCTGCTTCATGAGCTGGTTGAACATCTGGGGCGTCAGCTTGTTCAAGATGCTTCGTACCTTGCGGAACAGCTCCTGAAGGACAGGAAAACCTTAAGTTTCAGCACAAATCGAGCATGTGGTTTTCAGGAACGAACTAGGACACATCTTGAAGGTGAACGGAGACACAGACACACGTTTGTGCGCAGCCCGGCTCCAGTCCTAACCCAGCAACTGGCTCCCAAAGACCAAAGCCGTGGGGCAGGATTTTTGGCAATGCCCAAATGTTTTTTTCAAGTGTGACAGAGGCACAAAGCCCTTGCTGTCACCCAACTGAAATCTTCTTGATATCCATTTAGCCATGAGATATAAATTAACAGGGAGTGGCCGCCTTCTCCCTCAACCAGAGGTAACCAACTTCTATATTTACTTTAAGGAACTTTTTTTTTTCTTCCCCAGAATGATAATTAGGTCAACAACACTGCCGCTAGCCCCGAGAACAGAATTCCAGTGTCCTTCAAGACTATCCGAATTTATCCTACAAATTACATGTTTGACCACCAGGCAAACACCTCCACCCAGAGCGGCTGCCCCGCGGAGGAGCAGCGGGGGAGAAGGACACAGAGAAAACTTCAGAGACGGCGCTGGCGGGCTGGGCAGGACACACGGACAGAGGAACCTCAGTCTCGCTGAGGTTCAGGGCAGAACCGGAGTCTAAAAGGGGATGAAAAGCAAGTTCTGTGCTGGAAGTTGGAGGTTGTTTGCTTTAGAAGGGAGACAGAAATATTCTAGTAAAATAGGAGTAGAAAAACAAGAGGTAGTAGGTTGTCTGGTGTGCCCTGTTTAGACTCGCTTAATATACAGGATTGCCGTTTGAACCGCAGGTCAAGGATCAAGACATGAAAAAATATAATCAAGGCAGAGGAAAGCTGTGATTCAAACTGGAACTCATTGCCCTTTTTTACTCTTACCCAACAGCAAATTACCATCCTCCTGCCGTTACAGACTTGCTGATGCTCTCACCTGGGTTTTGACATTTTCGGGATCCTCCGTTTGGTTTTCTCTCTTCAGGCTGGGCTTCCAGGCGTTCTCAGCCTTCTTCAGGTGGACGTCCTCCTTCACGCACACCGTGATGATCTTCCTGGGCTCCCTCCTCTGGCCCGGCTGCGATCTCCTTGGTCCAACATTCAACAACTAGGACAAAAACATTCCTTGTTATATCCCCTTTTAAACTCACATCTCGATAAAACGCTCCAGGGCGCAGGCCAACACCCGCTGATGGCAACGCTGACCATCGGCACCTCCTCCTAGGACGCTGGGGACTCCCTCCGACCCCGCACACGGCTCAGGGTTGGTCAGAGGGAACATGAAGACACCAAACATGTTTCTCTCGGGCAGCTTTTCCCAAACAGATAGGGGATGAGTGCTGCCTGCACGCATCGGCGATGCTCCGGACGCTGCTGAAGTGCTGCAGAACCGAACCTGACCGGCTGAAACAGCCTCTTGAAAGCCCGACACCGTGCAACCGAGACATCGGAGCAACGGCGTGTTTAAGGATTAAATCATTTCTTACAGGTGCGTTCCATAGTGCCATCCCAAGCAAACAGATAATGATAAATTAGCAGCTCTGACAAAAATATTAAGTTCTACCGGAGACTGCTTCAAGCAGAGCCATGTTGAGACAGGAATGATCTAAACCCCACCGAACGGAGCATCAGTGCTGCTGCTGCAGCGGAGAAACACGAACCCTGCCAAACGTGGGTCAGACTCCTTGCAGCTTCACAGAAGAAAGGGAAGCAGGGTGCTTTGTTTGAAACAGCAGCACGCACTTCTCTGCAATCCTGGATTACGTGATGCTCTTCCAGGTCAAATCACGGATGACAACTGCCCAAATTTCCATGAGTTGTACAAGTGACAGGTCACAAGACAACCCCAAACTCTTCATCATCTGGGAGCTTCCAGTTAAAGACTAAAGGTATCAAACCCCAGCGGTAGGTTATTCTTCCCCTGCGCTGCTTCATGCCTTTGAACTCATTTATGAGAAACGTCCAACCCCAATGTAAAAACTATCGCGGCAACAAAACTTCACCAGCAAACGCTGTTATTTTCCAGAGAAGGAATTAATCTCTTCAGTGGGCAACCTCCACGTGAAAGACGGGTGACGCAGAACACTTCTGTGCTCCACAAAGGGATTCAACGAGCATCAGAGAGGCACAACCACCCCGGTTAGCCCAACAGCTTCACCGAACACGGGAGGAAAGCGCCCTGAGCTGGTGCCTCTCGGGTCACATCAGCCCCACACCTGGTTTTGCACTAGTGAAAACCCCAAATCCCCCGTGAAGGCAGGAACTTGGATCTAGAATTGGAACCTTTGAGGATGTGAATGTGTGCCGCCGACGAAAGCGAACAAACACAATTACCGCTGCTGCTGGAGCTCTCGTTGGGGCTTTGCTACGTGGTATCAGCAACAGGAGAAGATGCTGTCACAAGACAACGGCCTCATGCCGTGACATGCTCCGTACGCCGAGGGGACGCCTGGAAGAGGCTCCACGGTGCAGCTGTCAGCGTGCTGCCCCACCGCCGCCAAAGACCCGCGCTCCGATCCCACCGGCACGCGGAGAAATAACCCATCGGATCATTCACAGGTTTTTGGGTGCAAGCCAGAATCGTGACGCAACCGCACAAATTGATCACTGCTGAGAAATCAACTGTGGAGCAAGATACAAGAACGGGGAGCCTTGAGGGTGTCAGACACCTTCCTAAACCCGTTGTCAGTCCCCCCCTGTGACCCCCCTCTGTGCTCCCACCCAGAGCCCTTGATCGACGCCGGTACGACGCAGCAAAGTCTCCGCAGCCCTGCCTGGAGACACCCACCGCTGGGTTTATGCAATTATCACACAATTTTCTTCCCCAGGTTCTAACCACGCTGCAAATGTACAACTGCAGAAAGAAGAAACTTCCCTCCAGCCAAAAAACCAGACGATAACGCAACAGAAACCCGTCCGGTTCCAGCCACACGCACCAGCCCTCATCACACCCCTCCCTGCCCACGGAAACCTCGGTGACCAGAGCCAGACTGGCCGCGTGCCCTGAAAATCCCAACGTTTGGGCTCCTTTCCCCCAGGAGCACCGGCAAAGCCGAGGAGAGGTCACCTGTGCCCACTCCGTCTCTCTGGTCCGAGGGACCTTCCAGCCGCAGCCGGGCTGTGACGCCGGACGGAGCCGCAGCGGCACCGCGCTTCCTCGGGACGGGTCCGTGGAAAGCCGGAGCGTCAGCTTTTGGAAGCAGGGGACTATTGCCCTTGGAAAACTGGTGGATGCGAGGAGCACTCTCGCATCTTCTGAATATCGGCGTGTTACATGTCACCGCCTCCGCAAATCTGGCCGCCCTCGAGAGCAGACCTTTAAGTGCATTAATAGAACAAAGACTTTCTGTAAGATCGGTGTTTTTTTAAAATCTCTGAATAAACCTGGTTCAAACTGTTTGATTAGGTTTGAAAAGCAGTGAACAGAAGCCTTCTTTGAATGTGCAATAAAATAATACATGGATCAAACTTTTAACAGAAAAAATCTGGGGTTTTTTGGTTCCAAATTTACAAAGCAGCAAGTTAAAGAGGTGCTTGAGCTCACACCTGGCCTCCTTTCTGTAACCAGCCCAAGTCAATAATACCGGTTCTGTACCACCTGTGACTCCTGTAGCTTGTGCTGAGAGAATATTTTCCACCACCGGCACAGAGAAGTGCTCACCAGGTGTTACTCCATCAACCTGAATTACCCGTCTCAGGGATGAAGAGGGGGAAAAAGGAAAGCAGAAAGGAAGAGGGACAAGCCTCCTGCAAGGAGCCGAAAACTCACAGCAACACGGCACGACCTGGCGCCCGCCCTCACCGCCCGCCCCTGCTCTGGGGACACAAATCACGGCAACGTTTCAAAAACTATCCAAGAAATTAAAGAATTGCTTCTCCCTCAGGAACAGGCTTCAGATGCAGAAGGAGAAGCAGAACTCAGCTGCCAGGAGCTGCCTTCCAGAGACGCAGGAGAATCGAGGCAACTCGGGTTTCCATCGCCTCTCGGGAAGGATAAAAGCAGAGGCATCGCGCCTCGAACAGACCAGTTCTCTCCAACTCTGTTTCTCTGCGTTTGCATCTTGTTACCCGCTGCGCTGATCTAACTTCTTGTCTACATCAAAAAGCGTTTATTCGCTGTGTTTTGTATCAGCTGTGTTTTACCCCTGGGTAATCACACCCCTCGCGTTGTTCGACGCGACGCTTGTCAGCTCTGAACAGTCACACAACACGTTTAAGCGAAAAGAAGGAAATAAAGACAAAAGCCAAGGAAGCAAAACAAAAAAGATTCTCAGCGTGCCGAAAGCTTGTTAGCGCTGAGCTGCTCGCCGTTATTTCGAGGGCAAGGAGGCGGCAGTGGGGTTGAATGGTTCATGGGCATGGCCTGTGCAGAGGTGGGATGACCGGTGGACAGAGCGCGCAGGCAGAGCTTTGCCATGCTTCACGAGAAGATAACGGCCGCTTCGGCTCCGGGCTGAACACCCTTCTCATCCTCTAACCGCCCGCGTCGCGGGGCAGCAGCGCTCGGGAAAGGA
>NW_010143335.1:39651-49796 GCF_000699245.1 Pterocles gutturalis
TCTCATCCTCTAACCGCCGGCGTCGCGGGACAGCAGCGCTCGGTAAAGAACTTCCCCTTCCAACCCTCCTCGAGAAAAAAAAAAAAAAACCCGCAAAGAAAAGGCTCTACTCTGGAAAAGGCGCAAATGTAAGATGTTATGTTATGTGCTGAATGCTCCAAATGAACGGGGTAAGCGGGACTTACCTTTTCTCCCCCTTTCCACAGGTCTGCAAAGTGCAGACCCCTCGCGGATCCCGCTCAGGCCAACGTCCCAGCATGCCCTCAGCTGGTGATGTCCCACCCACCACTGAAGACTGCCTAGAGGGGTACAATGCAAGTCTTGTTTTGTTTTTTTTTGTTTTTTTTTTTTAATTTCTTTTCTTTTTCTTTTCTTTTCAAACACTGTTGCACCTTTTTGTAAAGTTTTCTGCCGGTCGTTCTTTATCAACAGTGGGCGTTAAGGAAAAAAGACAACTCTACAAAAAGGTGCAAAGACTTTTTTTTTGGGGGGGAGAAGGGGGGGATTTGGCTTACCCCTATCGGCAGGTTCCTCAATGGTGGGTGAGGCGAGACCAAGAGAGGGCATGCTGGGGAACCGCACCGAGCCAGGGAAGGCAATCCAGGGTTGCTCTGCACTTTGCAGGCCTGCAGAAAGAGAAAGAGCGACAGGGACGTTACCAAGACGCCGTGAGGTTTGGGACATTCAGCACACGAAAGGAGAGAAGGCGCCGGAGTACGACCTGCAAGTCTGAGATTATAGGAAGCGATGTCGAACTCAAACAGCATCGAGGTTTCGGGACCGGGTGGTGCTCAGAGAGAAACCGCGACGCCAAAGCTACGCCAAGACAGGGACGCGCGCCCCAGAAACGAGGCACCGGCCACGAGAGTGATCTCAAAGCAGAAATATTACATTGACCCAAAATCCCTGGGTTTGACTCCGAGCCTCCTGGAAATCTGCACGCTTGGAAGTCGAGGTTATTAACGGAACGTTTCTGAAACCAGCAGTTTTGGAAAAGAAATGATGTCATTAGATGTATCTAGGCAGATACATTGGATGTATCTTAGTAGGTAGATGAAAACAAAAATAAAATTAATGATTGCACCTACTGGAGACAGCTTCCATCCTCCAGCTCGGCCGACCCGGCAGCACCCCGCTGGGGGCACCCGCACCCCGAGAATGAGGGACGGCAAAGGCAAGGAGGAAGAATTCCGAGAGGGATTTCAGAGTTTGGGCAAAGCCAGACACAGGGAAAAGAAGAGGAGGTGAAAGGAAAGCAGAGGAAAAGGCAGAAAAACGAGGAACGAAGCAACTGATGCAAAGCAACACGTGGAAGCCCAGGGAAAGCAAGAACATACGCAGGCACTGTGGATATTCTTTTTTTTTTTTTGGTTAGTAAAATCCTTTTTGCTCTATTGGCATAAACCAGACTCCTGTGATGACACACACCGACACCGGGCTGTCGTACGAGAAATGTGCGTTCGCGTTCGTTGCCAGGTCCTCGATGCGGAAATGCTTCCACACCTCTCGCGCGGGCAGAAGGGGAAGGAGATCAAATCCACTGAAGAGCAATACGTACCAGGTAACACCATCCGCAACGGTTTCCTAATTTGCCTAAATTTGCACAGCCAAGAAAACATCACCCCTGCGTTCATCCCAACAAAACCAGAACCACCAGAGCATCGGCAGAGGCGCGAAAGTGCGAGGATGGACTTCATCGGCGTTACGGCCGGTTTTTAAATTAGCAAGTTGGGGTAAACTCACACTTCCAGGTACGTTTCTTCCACCAGGGGTTTGCCTCCCAAAATCAGCAAAGGCTGGCGTGAAGTCTGGTCCTCGAGGCAGGATCCGAGGGTCCAGAGTTCGCAGCGGCAGTTTCGGCTGATTGACCTGCAGCGCGGAGCAGAACAAACAAACGGGATCCGTTCAGCGGGCGCCGGAGCTACCCAGCTTCATGCAAGTCTGCAGACAACCTCCGCTAAACCATAACAGTCATCTTTCATATCCAAATTAATGCTGTTAACAAACTCTGCAACTTCTATGCATGCACAAAAATAAACATTTAATTTAAAATATGTTTTCTGCAGGTGGCTATTGGGGAAACGGGTGGAGTTCAGAAACATTTCCAGGCGGAGCGGGACTCATGGGGGGTAAAATTACAGCAACACGGGCCCGTCCTCTGCGAGATGGATGTGATGGTCTTGGTTCAGGATCACAAACCTGCCACCGTCCCTCTAAGAAATGTCTTTTGTGTTAACAGGATGGCTGAGCAAAGGAAGCTCAAACGCAGGCAGAGAGGAGAAGCAATCATGGGAAATGAGGAGGTGGAGGAAATCATTTTGGGAATAAAGCTGGATAGGAATTCCGAGTGGAAATGTTTCTGCACACGAGAATCCCCTATATCCTGATCTGGGCTTGAATCTTACGAGCGAGTCTGTAGCGGTTACATCAAAATCAACGAGTGACATCGCTCTGACCGAGAGGAGAACAAGGGCTTGGTGTCAGCACTTCAGAAATAACGAGGATTTCAATGAGCACAGACACACAGCAGAGAAAATCACATCTGCAGGAAGGCTGGTTAGAAATCACAAACCTTCTGCAGAGTCAGGATTTTAAAGATCTTTTATGAGATCAGCTCATAAATATGGACACAACTGTTCCAGACCAGAAAAGGAATTTGTTCAAAAGCACACCTCTGCTTTCTGGCCGTAGGGTTGATCTGGGAACAGCCGCTGCCTCCCTTCAGTCTTGCCTTAGAATCCCAGAAGGGTCTGGGTTGGGAGGGACCTTAAAGCCCACCCAGTGCCACCCCCTGCCATGGGCAGGGACACCTCCCACCAGCCCAGGTTGCCCAAAGCCTCATCCAGCCTGGCCTTGAACCCCTCCAGGGATGGGGCATCCACAGCTTCTCTGGGCACCCTGGGCCACTGCCTCACCCCCCGCACAGGAAAACATTTCTTCCTCACATCTCATCTCCATCTCCCCTCTTGCAGCTTCAAACCGTTCCCCCTCGTCCTGTCTCTTGCTTATACCCTTAGCTCTTCATGGCTATACGATTTTAAACTTTAATAGCAATGCAATAGAACTTAATCCAGACAGAGACCATTGAAAAGCTTCAGTTTTTAAATCATCTGTGCACAGTCGTTAAGCATCAACACCTCTATTTAAATAATTTTGTGATGTGCCATCAGCTAAATATTTCCCCTTCTGCATCGAAACGGTTTAGGAATAAAGGACGCATTAGGGAAATTTATTAATAGTAAAAAACCTTGTACACACCTGCTTGATCGGCTCTCCTCTCACCTTGTCGAGAACCACATCGCTGATGGGAGGCAGCCCCTCCGGCTTTTGGATACAGGCAGGCATGAACTGGAAATCCAGGAGGAACTCCCGGTCGTACTGCTTCTTCCCCTCGGGGTCCAGGGGCTTCCACTGCTCTATAAGGAGAGAAGGTGCCTGAGATTCACGGGTGACAAAAACCTCCGCTCGCTGAGATGGGCTTCCGGTAAACCCCAAGGGAAGAGATTGACAAATTTTTTTTTTTTTTTTAATTTTCAAGGTAGCAAGGAGAGGAACACACGTTACATTAAAGGAACAGAAACGATGGGGAGCCAGCTCCAGCAGCAGCCACAGACGGAACTCATCGCTAATCCCGGTTTTAACTCTGTCATCTCATTTTAACCCCGACTTGCGCTCTCTCGTGCGAATGACGGAACAGGGACGATTCCCAGCTCCTGGTTAAAGCAGCTGGTTTGGTGTGAAAGGGAGCGACAAACGCAGAGCTGAGGGGAGGAGAGCTCAGCGCAGGACAAAAGCATCCCTGCACAATGTGAAAACCCCGAGTCCTGACCAACCCACGCTGGAGACAGCTGGAAACCAAAAGACGAGACACAAGCCCAAGCCACGCTCTAAGAATCACAACTTTTCACCCACGTTTTCACGGGGCCGTTTCAGCACAAGGAAAACCAGCACCTGGCAGCCTAGAGACGGGATTTTCTTTGCTGCCGCAGGGTTTGTTTGAAATCAGGAAAGAAAACAGTCGTGCTCAGCAGCCAGGTGGACCGGTCAGGTCCCGAGCGGGCGGCACGTTTTTATCTGAAGGAAAACATCTGCACGAGATGCTGCCTTTGGATTCTCACGGCGTTGCTTTGCGTCTCTCCAGCCGCTCAGGTTCGCTGTCGAGTTTTCTATTATTTATTTCAGTCCCTGATCACCAGCTTTATGGTCTCCGGGTTCTCAGCACCCTCATCCCTGCTGCGGCCATGAACAAACTTATTTCAATGCTGGCTTTTAATAACTGGGGATGAAAATACACAAAAGCAATGAACATTTTCAGCTCTTTGTGCAGTTTTACTTCTACAGAGCTTTGGGATAAAGAGGTGCAGAAGATGCTTTGGCTGGCCAGCTGCATCCCAGCCAGAATTCCCGGCCAGCTGCCTATCCACCGCGCCACACCACCCTCCATCTATCACGGAAAAGCACCGACAGCAACGAGAAACAGTTTATATGTGCAGCTTCCTTCTCCTGGAGAGACCTTCTCAAGCTGTTTGAATGTGGAAAGCAGCCGGGCAGGGTCGGAGGCTGGGTCCCCAGCGAGGGGAGGCACTGGGGTATAACACACAATCCTCCTAGGGCTGAGCAAACACAAAAATCCCTTTTTTTTGAAAAGGAATCGAGGGTTATTGCACCGCAGACGAGTCTGATGTGTGTTGCTTTCCAAGGGATGGATCCGACCCCTCCAGCCAAGCAAAAGGGCGTCGGATCCCCCCGGGATCGTGCTGGCTGCACCCAGGGGTTTGGAGAGAGCTGATGAACGATGATTAACGGCAAGAGGTGCTGAACTAACGAAGGGTAAGCCATCCTCAGTGTGCCGTGAGCTATCAAGAGGTCTCTCTGCTTTCTCCTAACGACACGCCAGGACTAAATTAATAAAAAGAAAAGCAACTCGGGGCTTTGTCAGAACCAAGCGGCGCAGAAATAACAACCGCGGTGTAATCCCGTAACGCTCCTTGTCCAATTCCTTCTCCACCGGGCTCTCAAGGTCCGTCCTTATTTTATTTTATCTTCTTTAATTTCTGAGCTCTTAATGACTCATTTATTTTGAGGGAGCTTCGTCTGAACAACAAATGGCTTAAAAATTGGCAGCAACCAAGAAGTAAGTCGGTCTCAAGGTCTCTCCTAACGAGGTGAATTAATAAAGGTTCAGGTCTACAAATTAATATCTTAATAAAGAACAAAAGCACCCCTTAGGTAGGCTTTATCCAGCACTAACCAGCAACAGAAGGACCCTACCCTGTGAGCTCACGCTGGAATTATTTTATCATCATAACTGCATGCTGTTGGTTCACCAGCAGAGCCTGAATTGAAAACCACAAACTGCTTCTTTTCTTTTCCTTATTTTTCAAAAACTCTGGGGATCTATGCAACCGTCTAGCCAGGAAATTAAATCATAAACACACACATTTGTATTTAGGACCCAATCGGAACTTTTAAATCTCTTATTTAAGAATTTTGTCCACTTATATGGAATTTCTTGAATCTCCATGTGCAATAAATTCAAGGAATTGGGGATTTGCTCCTTCTCTTCATCACCACTGACAAGAAAAAAAAAAAAACAATTTTGCTCTGGTGCTGCCCCAGAAGGTCCCTCTGAGCCTGTTGGTTGGTGGATCCCGCCGGAGCCGGACGTGGGGAAACGCTGCAGCCCCTCCAGCCCCACGGGCATCATCCTTCTTTCTGCGGGGAGGATGCCCAGGGTGTCAGCAGCCCTCGAGGGAGGGAGGCAGAAAACCAAGGTTCTGAAACAGGATTTACCTGGTTTGTACTGGTACACCGGCCCTTCGCCGGAGCTCTCCGTGAAGCCTGAGGTTGCATCGGTTCCTTCTCCCTCCGACACGCTCTCGGCACCGTTCCGCACAGGTTCTGCCTCCTGCTCTCCGTTTTCTTCCACAGGTTTGGCTTTTTTCAGCTCGGAGGGGTCTCTCTCCAGTTGGCACCCATGGCTCATTTTCTCCTGGTCGGATTCAAGTACTTTGTCACCTGAAGGTTCCTCTTCTACTTTAGGCTGCAGTGGAAACACAGAGGTGACGTTAAAAACACTCCGAGAAAATTCAAAGCACGCGAAACGGCGCTGCATTTATTTTGGCACGTAACAGGAACACAGACACACCTTAAACAGCAATACGGAGATCTGGAACAATACACAGAACGACCGGATGGTTTCTGGGTTCATTCCCAGGGTGACCCATCAATAGTTACCAGGGTAACTGGGAAGATTTGGCGTTACCCGTGAAATCCCCGGGAGCTATCGGGGATTATCTATCCCAAAAAATAAGGTAATGGGACACAGAGCCACAACTTCAGCATCTTAATTTTGGGAAAACTTTTAACAGCATCCCTGGCTGTTCATTTCAGAGCTCTGCAAGGACACACAGCCTTGTTCTGAACTCAGCACGTCAGGATCGTGCTCCTCCTGGGAGAAACCCCAACACGACTAAAAGCATTACAACAAAAGGAAGAGTTCATCGAGGGTGCTCCGGAAGAGGTTCTCAAGCCTTCCGCCTCCCTGCCTGAGGGCACCACAGCCTAAAATGCTTTTTGCAGATTTTTTCAAGGCAATACTCTGAAAAATTAGCACTGGGGAAACGCCGAGTGGTCCAGGAGACCAGACGCCTCCACTAAACGCTGAGGAAAGCGTACGGGCGAGTTCATACTCCGCGCAGCCCAGCAACGTCCTTTGTGCTCCAGCTTGAACACCAGCGCAGGGATGCTTTTGATTTCCTCGGATTACCCCATCACCGGCTTTTCCGCTGCACACAGACCAGCCGTCACACCGCGACACCTCGTACGTGAGCATTGTAACCATCGATTCCCCCAGAAACCGACGGGAAAGCCCTTATTCACCCTTCACAACGCGTAAATGAGCTCATCCGCCGCCAACGCCTGCTTGGAGTCCTGGCCACTAGGCTCGGGGTTTACTCTGCAACAAAATTATTTCAGGGCGGAAAGGTTCAAGGATGGTTGTGGTGAGGGAAAGGGAACCAACAGACGAATAATAACGGAAAAAAAATCTGGAGCGAAGCAGTAACGCTCCTCTGCGTCACATCTGGCCGACGTCAGTTTTTACACGTGCCCAGGGCAGCCGAGGTTTTTACATTTTGACTTTCTTACTCTCTTCTTGACCTGTTCTAACCCCAATTTTACCCAAGATATTAAACGAGGTTCCTCCTGCGACATCCCTACCAGAACGGTAGCCGGGGAGGTCTTTGTTGAGGTGGTTTTGCCTGGAAACGTCCAGCTTTTCCTCGCCCAGCTTCTCCAGGAGGCAGTCATCAGGAAAACTGCCCTTCGGCCATGACATCATAATGACATCACTGGGCAGCGAAGAACCTGCCCAATGTCACCATGGTGGCCTGGGACCCAAACAGGGCGATGCTCAGGGATTCAAACCCACTTTTATCTCATCCGTCACCTGAAGGACAGCAGGTCCATGGACCTGAACGTTGGGCGTCGTTAAAGTTAATCAAAGAACAAAGAAAATCAAAGATCTTTAACAGGGAACAGACTAAAACCAGTTCTCCAAAGGATGCTGGGGAATATCAAGGTTCCCCCCAATAAAATCTGCCCTGGATCCTTGCAAGACAACTAGGAAGCAACGTCTCTAAAATACGGTTTCAAGAGAGGAACATCATCACGACATTTGGATAAAGGACAACCGTGGTCCCCTCTTACCTCTGTCTCTGCCTCCGTCACCTCCTCGGTGGCTTGGGTCCGGTCTTTTGGTTTCTTCCACATCTTTGGTGCAGTTACAGCTGGTTGGGCTGCAATAGAAGGGGACATTTATTACAACAATAAATTATAGGGAGGGAATTTGGCCGGGGGTGACGGGCTTCCCTCTCACACGTGGGTTTGCCATCCAGGAAAACGAAGCAGTCGCAGCCTTGCGGAGGATTCGGTGTGATAAAAAGTGCTTTTTGTTTCAATGGGGTAACAGTGAAATCGTTAGTGCGCCATTAAAACGCGGTAATTGTTGTACAAGCTGCTCATTCGAGCTTGAAATGGTTCTTGTGACAGCAAGGGGTTTATTACCAACAGCACCCCATCACGCGGGGCAAAAGGAAACCTCCAGAAACTCTTTTTTTTTTTTTTTTTGAAAGATCAAAGTTGTTCTCAACGTATTTTTTCTCAAGGAATATTGTAAGAATTAACCATCAGCTGGACCACAAAGAGGCCAAAACTCCCAGTAACTCACCCAAAAGGACAACCCCTCCAACCTTCCTGGCTGGATTTATATTTCAGTTTAAAAGCAGGTTAGCGGCTCTGCCATTCACTAAGTCCCCTGGCCACCCATTCAAAGAAAACACCACAGAATGTTTCGAAAATCAGCGGGGATTTACTCCAATCACTTTTTTCCCCCCCAAAGGGTAAAAGAAACCCCATGATATATTAAGGAGACAAACCCATTCATCCAATATGCTCCTAATTTGTTGCAAGTGCTACCAGCTCGAATCCTGACACCGGGCACGTCTGCATAGCAAAAAAAAATAAATTGATTTCATGATGGAGGTTTACTGCAAACACATTTCCAGCTCGAGCTTTTGTTTTTTAGCAAAAAAAAGTCACGCCTGTATTTTATCCTAATAAAATGCAATTCTGAAACGTTCTTTGACCACGGATAAATGAAAAGAGCGTTAATAATGGTCCGCTTTGCTCCTACGGGCAAAGAGGAAACTGGATTTGTTACGTCCCCACTGCCCCAAAAGATTCGGAGGAGGCTCCGTGGCTTCTGAGCAGCGTTTCCCTGTCCCGGGGGTGACTGTGGACTTGCAGGAACGCTGCAGAAATCACCACGCTCGGCACGCTGGCCCCGGCCAGAGCCCAACAGGAGCTCTCCTTGCTGACAAAAGGTTTTTATCTTCATGCTAAATGCTACAAAAGCAAAAGTTAACTTAAAAAAAAAAAAGAGGGGAAAAAAAAAAGTTTAATTTAAATATTCAACACTGAGTCCTGCACATCCTATCCAGCGCCGGAGGCTGCGGGGAATGTTTAAGAGCAGAGCCCCAGCAGTGACCCCCAATTTTCTGGGGCTCAAAGGCGAGCAGAGAACTGGCCGAGCGGCCGGGGACTGCAAACCAGCTCTGCCTTACGCACCGCGGATCGGCTTTGGTGCCGTTCACAGACGGTCACTGCGCCTGCGCAAGAGGAGTCGAGTTATTCCCACCGTCCCGGGGGGAGATCGGGGCTGGGTAAGGACCGGTGTCCATGCCGGAGGTGATTCCTGGGATTCAGCAAAGTGGCAGAATCAAAGCTCCCTCCAGCTGGAAATCTGCCAGAATTTAGTGACGATCCAGCGCTTTTCTAAAGCCAAGCCCCAGTTTCAAGGCTGGACTCAAGCCCCACGGCTGGACAAGAGGAAACGGCCTCAAGTTGCGCCAGGGGAGGTTTAGGCTGGAGATTAGACAAAATTTCTTCAGAGAAAGAGTGACCAGGGGTTGGAACAGGCTGCCCAGGGCAGTGGGGGGGGCACCATTCCTGGAGGAGGGGGTCAGGAACCGGGTGGGGGTGGGGCTTGGGGACATGGGTTAGTGGGTTGGGTGGGGTTGGGGTGACGGTTGGGCTGGATGGTCCTTGAGGTCTGTTCCAACCCCAATGATTCTGTGATTCTATGATACGATGCTGCCTTCTTTGGTGATGCCACTTCACACTCTTGGGGGGATTTCTTCAAGGAGGGGGTCACATCTGGTGCAGTAATCACCTAAATACCGCCACAGCCAAAATTGATCAACCCCAAAGTGTTTAGTTTTACTGAATTTCACTCTGCTCAAGCTCAAACTACACAATGGAAAACATTCACAGTGGAAACATTTCACTTTTAAATGTACAAAAATAAGCCCAGGGTCACGGATTTGGGGCTGGCAAAGGTGTGGGGTGTTTCGTTCCTCAATTGCCAGGATGTTGGCATTATTGCTTCTCAACGACAATTTTTTTCCCCCTTTTTTTTGGCAGAAGAAAGCTACATAAAGGCTGCGATCCTGCCGAGCCTCCCAAACGAGTCTTGCAGCTTTTGCCTTGTTTTAACTGTGCAGATCCTGCTCCTGCACCAGCGCTGCCCTGCAGGAAGGTCCTTGGCCGGACGCTCGCCTCTAATCCCAAGACGCGGCAGCCGC
>NW_010143335.1:49827-55171 GCF_000699245.1 Pterocles gutturalis
AGACGCGGCAGCAGCCGTTGCTCAGCCCGGTGGTTTCACAGCCGGTAACACCGGACTAACACCCGACGGTATTTCAGAGCCGACCTGGGTACGCTGGCGAGATCTCCAGAGACGTTGCTCAATTTTTCCACTCTTAAATAGCAGACACAGGATTTTTTTTTTTCTCTGTTGAGTTCCCGGTTCTGCTACAGGAGCTGACTCAATAGGAGAACTGATGCTAACATGCGCTGAGAAAATTAAGGTGAGTTTAGATGCCAACGCTCCCAAACCCAAAACCCAACCAGGACAACGGTGTGATCCCAAAATTGAGTTTCAGCCACAAGATGGTCCGCGAGCCATGGGCAAACCCAAACATTACGTGTCTAGTTTGGGTCTCGGCAAGGGAGGTCCTGGGACACTTCTGGTCTTTCTCTCCATTTTCCTGCCCCCAAATAATCAAATTCCTGCACACCAACAACCAAACTCGTTCTCAAACACAGGTTCATTTTCGCCTGCGCTCACACATTCCCCGAGCTCGTTCTCTGCTTTGACGCGTTAGGTGGTCGTGTCTTTCCGTCGGGGAAGGGACCCCAGCAGACCCCGTGTCCTGCTGACCTCTTAGTGCTGCTGCCAAAAACGAGAGTGAGCAGGAGTGAAAATACTGATCTACAGCAGAACTCACACCTCATTTTTATGTCTTTGCTAAGTATTGCCTACTTCATTACTTCTGCTCTTTTAATTCTTTTTTTTTTAATTAAATATTCCCCTTTCCTTTTATAATTTGAATTAGGACGGTTGGACTTGATGATCCTTGAGGTCTTTCCCAACCTTCATGATTCTACGATAACACAAGCACAATTCCACCGCAAAGCCCCAATCCTCCAGCTGCCGTAGCACTGGAAAGAGGAACAACATCCTTCTTCCTCCCGGACAGGGATAACATCACCGCTGGAGAGATCTGCTCAGCAGACCCATTTCTCCAGCGTGTTCTTCAGCAGAACATCCTTCTGCAGGAGGTACCCACCCCAGCAAGTCCACAGCCCATCAAACGAGACGGAGGAGCCAGGCTCCTCTCTGATGTGGCTGCTGACCGCTCAGCCTAAATTAATCCCAGCTCTGCTGGTTTTATTTTTTTTTAGCCAACGCGCCGTTAAAAACCCAAAGCAAAGCCACCATCGCCTTACAGCTCATGGGAAAGAAAATATATTCCAGTGGGCTACGGCAACCAAACCCAAAGGTGATACTTGATTTACGGTTCCAGCTCTCCAGCTTTGGGTGCTGGAGATATTTCTCCAAGATATTTCCAATTCCTGTCCCGAGTTGCTCGTTAGAGCCTCCACAACTAACAAACCCAAGGACTCGCCGTCAGTTGGGTACTTTATGTTGAAATACGTCTCATAAATCAGCTCTGCAAGAAACAGCCTTTGGAATTTCAATCTGCACTGAGCTCTTCTGGCTTCCTACGTTCCTGGGAGTCCTGCCTGGGATGGATATCCATCTCTCATTTTCCTCTTTGCTCCTCGTTTAGCCACGACAGAAAGCTGCCATCAAAGGCTGCAGTGTATCCTAAAGGCTCCAGGTCTCCGGCAGCGCCGCCTTCTTTAGAAATTCCACTCCACCACCACCATTCTTCCTGTTTTGTTCCCCAGAAAGTGCTGGTCCCTCACTGCAGCCGGCAAAGCTGCTACAGAAAAACCCAAATTTAATCACAAGAGCAACCGCGTGTCGTTGATGGCTTTGAACAGGAGCAACGTTTCGAGGGAGGATCGCAGGCTGAGAGCCAAGTTCCTCTCTTGAGAATATCTATTTTTTTTTTCCTTGTATTGAAGATGAGCAGAAATTAATTCTTTTAAAAGCGACGTGCTCTTGCTCTTTGCAGATAACAGCTCTGTCCATCCTGAAACCCTCAAACAACCCCCCCTGAGCGCGCGGGAACGGGATCCGCTGCTGCACACTCGCAACGGGGTGAAGGCATCTCCAACCCCGCGTTTTGGTCAACGCTCAGAACACACACAGTCAGCAGCAAGGAACCACCTGCCCAGGTACACCAGCCTGCCTGCAGGATAGAAACCTGCAATTCTCCGTGGGTTAATGTTCTGAAACCCAGCAGATCTTCCCCGTTTCGCAGGGGATGATGAGCAAGACCAAGGACGCTGGTGGGCAGCCTACGGATGAACTGGTGACTGTTGGACACGGAGACTGAAGCAGTGAATTTATCATCTTCCTTCTGCACGCAGATACAATTTAAGACCTTAAGAGCAGGCAGAATATAGAAATAGAGTGTAAAATAAAAAGGAAAACCAAGCATCCTCCAATTTCTACAAAATGAATACAACACGGGTGCTCCCGCGGACATCTTCTGACCTTGGGAATCTGGGGGAGACGTGGAGCCAGTGGAAAAGAAAGAGTTTGGTTCCCCTGGAGCCCCAGAGGGTCAGCGCTGCTCAGCTCCCGACTGCAAGCACTGAAAAATTCATTTTCTTGAGCTGGAAAAAAGAACTGCTGGAGAATAAAGATGTTTAAGGGAAAGCCTCTGAGGTCTGAACGGTTTTGTTTCTCTAGACAGAGCTTGACGGAGAAAAAACTCCAAGTATTGTTTCCCCGATGGTTAGATGGAAGATATATTCTGTAAAGACCTTGAGGAACAACAAATAATTTCATTCATCCCTGAAAAGCTGTCGCCTCTCTCACAAAACACGGGATACACCTGCACGTCCCTGCCACGCCAGGGAGGGGTGGATCAGTGTCCCATCCAGAACCCCCCCGTTTTTAGGCAGGTGAGATGATAACTAGGAACAGGACAGCCAGGAGTCAGCGCTGCAGGGATGAGATTCTCCTTAGAGGTCCTGGTCTGAGCTCCCAGTCAGACCAGCTCAGCTCCCATGGAAGGGAACGCAGCGGGATGGTTTGTGGCCAAACCGCTCAGCATCAGCCCACGGTTCTGCGGAAAACCCCAAAGAAAGAGTGAAAAGCCACCAAGCTCACGCTTACCCCCACGTGCCTGAGAAGTTTCCCTTATCCCAACTTCTAGCGTATCTCCAGGGATCACAAAAAGAGACTCTTGGCCTTTAGCCCAGGAAAAAAAATAGAATAATGTAGTTCTTCCTCCTTGCTCCTGAAGCTCAGCATCTGGATTTTCCAGCGTAGGGCAGAGACACGCAACTCCCCGTCCAGCCCCGCCAGACGCCGGCATTAGCCGTCACCTTCGGATGGCGTTATTTAAACCTCTCTTCCTCTCTCCAAGGAAGAATTGGAAAATTATTGCTCAAAAAAAAAAAAAAAAAAAAAAAGGTTGGCAGGGAGATGCAATACAGTTATTCATCATTAAAGGGGTAAAGTACAAAAAACCTGACGTGGAGAGTATTTTGCTTTCCTTGAAGTGCTGAGCTTTTAATAGCAATCGGAGTTTCAAGTGGTCTTTTACACGACTTGAGAAATATTTGTCTCTCTGTTGCCAAAGCCGACGTATTGGCTAACGCGCGCTGCCTAGCCTAATGACATTAGAGCATTAAAATTCATCTTCTACATAATTAAAAGCCCCAAAACGCTGTAAGTAATTTTTTTTTAATTTAAACTAGAGGACATTACAAAGCGAGCAATAATATTGCAAGCTGGAACCTGGCTGAGTAAAACCTTATTTACAGAACGAGTCCCATCTCTCTCCTTTGTAAGGAAATTAATTTGTGTTACGAAGCAGCTCAGACAGCAAGAACAAGTGCCCGAGCAGTGAAATGACCCGAGTGAAATAAAAATAGAAAAAGATCAACAGAAAAAAAAAAAACAAAACCAACCCCATGGCTGGTAGTGAAGGGATCTTTCTGATCTTCTCTAGATATTGGATTTTATTGAAGGTCCAGCATATTGACCCAGCGCAGCGTTACAAAAACACGCAACGAGGCCAACCTCAGCTTTTCGTTTCATGTAATCCACAGCAGAGCCCAGCCCTGGATGCTGCTGATGCCACCGCACACCGATGGCTCGCTCGGGAAAGAATAAAATAAAAACCCCTATTTTTAATGTTACTTAAAAAAAAAAAAAATTAAATCACAACCTACTGTCTCTCCTTTGTTTCTTGACCAAACTTCACCAAGTTCAAAGGATAGATTTAAATAAACAACCTCGGCTTCAAGATGTGACACATTTAAACGCTTTAACGCCGCTTGGCGTGCGTAAAGGCAGCGTTACGCTCCCTCCAGCAGCTAAAGACACGTAATCGATGGATTTCACCTCTTTTCCAGAGTTTCATTCCCAGGAAGCCCTGAAATACAGCTGGTTTCTATAGAAAATACACAAATAAAAAAGGCGGCGGTCGGTCCTCACCCATTAACCGCTAAACCAGCGACGCGACACCGACACCCCCGGCAGATACAGCACCAGAGAAACCGCCGGGATGTGAAACGGCAGCTCCAGAAATTTCAGTTTTTAGGGATTTGTAACATGTCCTTACGCCTCCCCAACTAAAGCACCTCGTTTTCCGAAAACGTCAATAGTGAAATGAGAGCAGGCGAGCGAGGAGAGGGGGGAATTTCGCTGACGTGTTACTTTTGCAGAGGAAAAGGAGCTGAATTGTTACCGAAGGCAGGGCAGGTGGAGGCGTGGGACGCTCGTGCTCCGGCCGGTTGGAAGAGCTTTAATGGCCCATTTCACTGACCCACATCTGCTAACACCAGGACACGTTTTTTATCGTTGGAAGAAAACCACCCCATGGGTTTCCCGAAACCGCGGCTCGGCAGGTTCACCCAGAAGGGTTCTGGATGTTCATCGGTTTTATCACAGGCTGATACATCCAGAGCAACAGGTCCTCACACCAACCGCAGGGACGAAGAGCAGCATCTGTCCAATTCCCCCGCTAACAGCACTTGGGAGCACGGCCCCGGATCACCGAGAAGGCAAAACACGGACCAGCCCAGCCCCGGGATGCGCATCCTTGTACGAACAATTATTAAATCTTTTTTCCTCTGCAAACAAAGATGAGCATCTTGTGATCATAACAATGGCCACGCAGCACGACCAGATTATTTTTTGGCAGAAAGAAATGGAAACACCAGATGGAAGAACCACCCCAAAGACCATTTCCCGGCACCCTCCGGCTCACCGCACGCGACCGCGGTGCCCAGCGCTTACCTGGGACAGGACTCTTGCTCGAGTTTAAACTCGGAGCCTCCGTGCTCTCCTCCAGTTGCCCATCTGCTTCCGTCTCTTCCTTCTGTTCAACGTCTTTCACCTCTTCGTTCAGAGCAGTTCTTGTGCTCTCCTCTCCTTCTGAATCTCCCTGGACACCCGGGAGGGCACTCGGAGACGGGAGAGGGGGTGGAGAAGGAGTCGTAGTGGTAACAGCAGCAACGGAAAGGGGAGGAGAAGGCGG
>NW_010143336.1:0-33393 GCF_000699245.1 Pterocles gutturalis
CAGAGGGCTGGAGCAACTCCCCTATGAGGTCAGGCTGAGATGGGAGAGGCTACAGGAGAGATGGGGAGGCACTCTTTATCAGGGAGTGTAGTGAGAGGACAAGGGGTAATGGGTATAAGCTAAAAGAAGGTAAATTTAGACTAGACATGAGGAAGAAATTTTTCACTGTGAGGGTGGTGAAACACTGGAACAGGTTGCCCAGGGAAGGTGTGGATGCCCCATCCCTGGAGGTGTTCAAGGCCAGGCTGGATGAGGCTTTGAGTAACCTGGTCTAGTGGGAGGTGTCCCTGCCCATGGCAGGGGGGGTGGGAATTGATGAGGTTTGAGGTCCTTTCCAACCCAAACCATTCTATGATTCTATGATATCTAATAATAAACGTGACTCAGTTCAAGACATGTTTACCTTAGCCTTAAGCCAACAATTATCTTCACTGCATTATAAACTGCAGTCTCAGATTTCCAGGTTTATTATAAGAAACACAAGGATGAAGGAAAATAGGATGTACTTCACACTGTCATCCTTTTGTAGGCTTGCATACTGCTCAGAAGGCCCAGTCACAGACTAGGACCTTATTTTGACAACTGAACATCACACAGAAATGATCTCTGGAGTCAAAGGTTCACCACTGTTGTTGAATGACAAGTACCAAGCCCACATTGCAGTATCAACTGAATACTGTCAACCAAGGAAAGCAAACTGTAATATGGAAGTTTATCTCCCATTTATACGTGCACATAAATGTTTCCACGAAATGCACACTTTGTGGTTCACAGCAGTGCCTCTCTT
Source organism: Pterocles gutturalis (assembly GCF_000699245.1). Taxonomy (NCBI): domain Eukaryota; kingdom Metazoa; phylum Chordata; class Aves; order Pterocliformes; family Pteroclidae; genus Pterocles; species Pterocles gutturalis. Next base: position 788 of record NW_010143336.1, read on the forward strand.
ACGCATTTGCTCAAACTCTTCAGAAATCACTACTTCCTTATTCTTTAAAGAGAAAAGTCGCCCTAAAGAATGATTAGCCATCAGCTAAAATGGAACTAAGATTTGATCTCTAGTGTATTAGCTGGGAATATTCAATTTTTGTTGCCCTTGAGATTAGGAGGTGTTTTGCATATTAATTCCTATTGAAAGTTGTTCCAAGCAGAAATAATTGTTTTTCACTTGCCTAAATACAGAGATACACCTGCTCTGCAACACAAATACAATGCAATATCCAGTAAAACAAAAAAAATGTTTATTTAAACAGTATTGTGATTAACCAGGTTTTGGGGGTTCTTGATGTCATTTTGTAATATTAATCCAAAATTTAAATATTTGGAATGTTTGTCTAATATCTTTTTCTCTGATAAAATAATTTTCTTTTGCTGTTGCCAGTGTAAATCACTAATAGTGCTACTGGATTCATGTCTCTTACAATGCTCAGAAAAAGCAAATTTCAAATAGCAATTAATTAATTCATACTTGAATAACCTAGAGGAGTTAAAGTTGAGGATTATCTTCTGATTTCGTGCAAACGAGAACTTACTAAAAAGAAGTGCAAAAGTCAGAAATGGGGTCTCATTTACAGACTTTGGATGGAAGTTCCCTTCCTTTAATTTATCAACATTCCTTTCCTTCAATTTATCACCTCACTCCTTTATTTAATCTCTCCAGTTCCTCTTTCTCCTTGCTGTAGGCCACATTTGTGCTAACAATCTGATGACGGACAAGGGCATTAAAGTTGTCACAAGTGGCAGCTGTGAATGCTTTCAACATGAAGGAATCTTTGGCCCCTCCAGCGTTAAGAGTACTATTTAATTGCACAAGGCACTGGAATCTATTTGAAAGATGCTCCTTGCCACCAGTACCCACGTAATACACAACATTTTTAAGCATGCACAACACACAGGGAAAAATTTAAACTAAGGCAACTTGGAACTACCTTAAAGTTGCTCTTAATTATCCTGGCAGGGAGGAGGAATCCTTTACTCACCTTCCTCATGTTTAAATTCCTGACTTTAAGTTTTCATGAACTGCAGAATTGGCCCAGCCTGCATCTCAGCTCACATGCTACCACTATTTTTACCACTATGTTCTGCACAAATATAATGCTTCTCTTTCCATTTGTGAAGAACCTATCTATATACATGCAACTTCAATAAATATTTGGACATTTATTTCTGCTGGCCCTTACTACTGTGTTATCTGCATAATTTGGTATAATGGAACTTTCATCTTAAAAATTTTCAAGGACAGATATAAATGTCAGATTATCCAAAGTAACTTTTTTCTCCCCCATTCCTTAATTTAAAAGCCACTCCTTAAGTTTAGTAGTTACAAAACCAGTGGACTGTTTAAAATACACACCAGCATTCCTTGAACCTGTAACTTCTGCAGCCACAGCAAAATCTACACACCCATCATAACCACTGCTGGACTGACTTTTTCATGCTGGAGGGTAACTTGAAGGCCATGTGAACTGATCTTATTATCAGATCTCTCTTCCCATGTTCATAGAAGTAATTCTTGATTATTTCCAAGCTAGGTATCAGTTGCTCTTATCAACGTGTGTGAACCAGTCAGAGTATTTTTTTCTTTCTTTACATAGCAAATACACCTTATTCCTCAGAGCTAAGAGTGAAATCTTGAGCCCAGAAGGAGGATGACTATCCCTACCTAAGTTATTATTTTGCAAAGAAATACTAATTTCCTTCAAAGTCAATGCATGCACTTGGAGCTTTGTGTATGCCTCTGTGTGTGTACATGTCATTACTCAGTATATCCATCCATTTGCCAGCCAAGATATATTAGTCAAATATTATGTTCCAGGAAAACAAAACAAGTAATTTGTCATGTCGATTTTCAACACTCATATTACCACCAGCTTTTGTTTCCCTGCATGTGTTTTTTCAGATCAGGAACATGATCTGTTTTATTTTTTGCTATAACACAGGGTGAAGACATTGTTATTTCCTATACAGTACAATAAGTGCAATAAACAGAAAAAGCCCTTGAAATGTTAATGCCATTAAAGAAAGTATACAATTCACCAAAGAAATACAGATGACACTTCACAAAATGGTATCTGAACAAAATGTTTTGCTTTGATTCAGAGTAGAAACTCCTCACTCTTAAATGTGCCTGTTGGCTAATTAATGTAATCAGAGTTTCACAGAGCTTGTGTGAAACAGGAAATCAACTTACCTTTGAACATGGGGATGGCGAGTGAAAGGCCAGATTGTTCAGAGAAGAGGGTATTTTGTTGGAAGGGAAAAGGTGGCTCAGAGGAATTATAAAACAAAATCCTGAAGGTCTCTGAAACACATTATCAGTACTTACACCAAAGGCATGGGTGTCAGTAACTGGGACAATGTTTTCAATGCTCAGAATCTTATCTTGCACTGCACAGTACACAGACAAAAATTTTAAGAATGTTCCAAACCAAGCATAAGACTCAATTTGCTATGCTACCTTCTCTTTATCTTGTTTGGATATGTTATTAGATATTGTATGTTTCTAGACATGTTAACTCTAAACATTAGCACAATTACACATAGGTAACATGAAATATCTGAACTTGTGGGTTTTTACAAAAAGGATATTTTTTCAGCATATATAGAGTAGCCAGTCTTGAAGCTCGAAAGTTGGCTCTGACAGATCGATAAACAGCTTTCCGGAGACCAATAAGATGCTGACAAGGATGCTGTCCAGCTTTATTAAATGGGCAAGCGGCACTGACCCTGTCAAGCAAACTTGAAAAGTAAAATGTGATACAACTGTACAGATGTCCTAAAGTATTTTTAAAAGACAGTACATCGGTTTTCTTATTCCATTACTTAGAAAACTTTTCCAAACCACTCAGTAACTATGAGAGCAAAAAAAGAAAAAAATCCACCATATCAATGATATATTTAATCAAAATTTCAGATAAGCAGCCAGGATTCCTCAGCAGACAGCCTGACTCTATTCTGATCTGAGCCATGGCAAAACTCCTGAGGACATTTGTTTTCTCTTAAGTTTTCCAAAATGATACACTAAGGATAGACAGGCTATAACATTATCTCTGATACAGAGCGATCACAAGCCCACTGTAAGCTTTGGAAGTTTTAACACAGATATTTAACATGCACCTCTTTATATGCAAATTGGTTCTTTAAATATTTTTTGCAGAAAAAAATGTGCTACTACTTATTGTTTTTCATGCAAAACACTATATTCTTTCAACCTTCTGCATGCAGTATCTTCTCTAGGTCAACAGAAATCTTATTTGAGTGGTGACATAGATTTAATCACCATGCAATGAATGACAGCTGTGTTTGTGGGAGTCTGACAGGTAAACACATGAAATGTATGAAACTATACAAGCATATTTGAAAATATATTTTGGTGTCCACATATTCAGGTGAATATACCATTTAAATAAACTGTGCCATTTGCCTATTAGAATGTACTTCCGAATAGCCTGTGTAAATGTAAGAAATTGCCTCATCTGGAAATAAATGGAATTGTGAACTGGGTGAATATTAAACATGTCTGTATTAAGCTGCAGAAGAGGAAAAAGAGATTAATATCCAGTTACGTCTATTCATATACAGTCTGATGAGAGACCTACGACAGAGACACTGAAAATAGCCTAAGTCTGCTCTACCTACTGTGACTGTTTTTACTAGAATCAACTCAGAAATGGACATAGTATGGACAACAGGACAATGAATTGTGATGAATTTTTTGGGGACTGGAAGCCTGTTTCTGCTCGCACCTTTCCCAGGGCATGGTGAGGAGGTGACTTCATCTCCAGAGTCACTTAAAAGGCAAAACCATACAGGGTACCTGGCAAGACTGAGGTGGGTTGCTGCACTGGTAACTATTTCTGTAGCCCATCTGACTGAAGAGCTAAGCCAGCAGACCTGACCCTGCTGGAAAAATGTCAGTCTTACTGCATGTGCTTAGCTGGACCATGCTGCACATTGACCGGGAGGGGAAATAGCTTATTGCCTTCACTCTCAGATATGAAAAGCAATGCAGCCCACCCAGTGAGCAAGGCTGGACCCATGCAGTATGATAAATATGATTAACACCAGGAGACTGATGCCAAATACTGCAGTATATAGAATACGTTAGCTGAAGTACAACATTAAAATATCTGTGTATCGTATTAAATTATATGAGTGATACAAAAATGGTTTATATAACATCTCATAAAGTACTTTAAAATCTGAACAAAATAAAAACAAACTGTGTTAATTTCAATTCCTAAATGTAAATTTAAAATGCTAGTCTTGCCATACATATCACTAGGGAACACAGCATTTAATGTAGTACATGCCAATCTCTAATGTTTCCCTTGCTTTTGAAGGTAACAGCTGGAAGTGTTTATGGATAAATGCTTATATCAGTTTGTAGACTCAAGCCCTGGGTGAACTGTCAGAAGCAGGCTCAAAGAAAAGGAGCAAAATTCCTTGACCGTAACAGAGAGAGAGAGAGATCTATGTTCTGCTACAGTGATGGAAGCATTCCTATACAGAACAGCTCCTATACAGAACAAATATAGCACAACTCATGCACAGCATGTGCCGCCAGTATTCAGCAAAACGATTTGCTTTCCTGCTGGGAAGGCTTGTTTCAGTGTTTTTTATAAAATAATTCATCTTTATTCCAGTAATATTAAATTAGTATAACTTGCTATAAATGTCTATGTGCCAGACACGCCATATCCCTAACGTCCTAATGTTCCATTTATCTTCTATATATCTTAATCACTCTTACAAAATGTTATCAGCTTGTGTATCAGCCACCAATAGCAAGAAGAAAAAAAGGTTAAGGGTGAATTTCCTCTTTACTACTGCTCCAAACCCATTTCACTTGTAAAGAACAGTGACTTATTTCTCCATTAATCTCACAAGCCAAATTTTAAACAGGATGTCAACTTTTAACAACCTTGTATAGACACATTAATAAAAACCTATTACTGGGCTGAAACATGTAAGCAGTTCTATAAAGATGCTATATACACAAATATGTGCTTGTAGATCTTGATTCTAGGATAAAATATAGTAGAAAGGCGCATTTTGGTGAAAAGCTAATTAATTCAGTGACAGACAAGGAAATAAGTACTTGCTGCTTATTGCTGCAGCTTTTCGTTACGTATTCCCACAGTTTTCATTTTATAATGTGCAAGACAATGGACATACTTTCATTAACCAGTGAAAATTCCAGGCTGCAACCCATGATCGGGCTTCATTTGTCTGATTGCAAGTGAAGCAATTAGACAGAAATACTGTCATTCTGCCTGAGTAGAGCACTGCCCTACCTTGGCTACACAATTTCTGTAATCCAAATTACCCTTGTGAGGTCTCGGCCATCTCTGCATCACAGAGCTCGTACCATGCAGACACACCTGAAATGCCAACAGCAGCGTTAAACACTTCTGAAGGCCATTCTGAAATCAGAATATCCAGGTGCCTTTGAGAGCAGAAAATGTAAGAGAGGCCTGGCAGAGTGGCCTAGCCACTTTTCTAAGGGGCTGCTATGAGGGGTTTTTTTTGGGGGGTGAGAGGGGAATGATGGCAAAACAGTGCTTGAATTGGTTAAGCATATAGCAGTCACTACCACACAGCAACACAGTGAACCAGTGGACAACTGACCAAAACCTCATCAAGAAAAATTTAACATTTACAGAAACAGTCAAATATCAGTTAACAAGGGGCAAATAGGGCAGAATAAAGCAAAGCCACGGATATTTCAAAGCATATGTAAGTCAGCCTATGAGTACATAGCAATGGATGGTGCAATAGGGAGAAAAAAGAATGGTGGAACGCAAGGAACTTCAGGCCAAAACTGCAGACCTGGGCTTGCATTATCAGAGTTTAGCCAAGCACTGCTAGCCAAAATCTGAACCCAGTACTATTTAAATGTCAGCTTCAGTATCTTTCCATTCACAACATGGTCAATGAACAGTCCAAACTATGCTGAGCTAGCAGCATATTAAAACAGCAGAGTACATATCATTGAACAGGGTGCTGTGCTACCTGTTTGAAATCCCATTCCTTCAAGGATGTAAAATGACACAAGAAGATACTCATTAACTTTTCAGACCCAACCATTTCTATAGCCATGTGACTCTTTCTGAACAAGCATTAACACTTTGACAAGATTACTATGGGAGAACATACTAAACTTTGTTCTGTTAAGGTTTATTGTAGCAAAATCCTGGAAGAAAAAAGGGGTAGCTAGTTTTTTGGATCATACATGAAGCACTATCTCAAGCAAAGAATTTCATGGTGCCCTGTGCAGCAGCATCTCTTGCATACGTGGATGCAGGAAAGGACATGCCGGAGTTAGAACCTCCTCCAGGCTAAACCAAACCAAAACCTGTACAGCACTGCCTTCTTCATACTGTACAATTATTCCAATGAGGATGCTGGCACAGTCAGACTTCTCCCACTCCATCCATACTCCAAAGTCTTTTGAAAAGCTTGCCAAAGTTTTAAGTAAAGAGGCTACTAGATCAAGCATCAGCTTAAAAACAGTCTGTTTTTTGTTAATCTGTCATCTAAGATATGTAGTAAAAGAACAAGGCACCAGAAATGTAGACATTGACCACAAGTTCATTTGCTTAAACTTAGGAAAAAATCCAAATGTTTTTCTCATCTGTAATTTGGACAAGCCCTAACAATAATTTCTTTTAAGAACCCATTTGCAAAGATAAGACTGCCTATTGCTTAACTACATGCTTTTTCAGAAAAAAAAAACACCAAAAACCAAAAAAAACCCCAAACTAAAACACATAGCCAGGCAGACGGAAGACATGCTTATGCATTCCAAAGGGAGAATGAAACATTTCTTCAATGAAGCATACTGAAAGCATCTCAAGCTAGAAAATTAATTCAAAATGTTAAGTTTACAGTTTCAAGTTTGCATGTAAAAACACGTGCCTGAGCACAGAATAGTTGGTCTGGCATGAACAAATTATTTCTTTGTACACACAAGGATATTTTTTATTGTTTTTAGAAAGAAGTCAACTGGATTTTAGCTGTTGTCATTTCCCACCTCCTTTAACCTTAAGTCTAACTGGCACAGGTACATACCTAAGCATAGGTTGTTTCAAGGGAAAAATACACATGGCAATGAGAGTGCACAAAAGCATGTCTGTTGGCCTTGGGATCATGGCATACACTCAACATGTACTCATGTCCATTTACATAGCAAAGAAGCAGAAATTACTAAATAACTACAAAAGCTAAATAACCAGGAAAACTTTCACATCCCTTAAGTGGATGAGAGGCAAATTTGTCAGTAAATAGGTGAAGAATCTAAACATCTCAACAACTGTATGCAAGAAGTAGAGTAATGTAAACTTTATTTGAGATGACAAATAACCTCTGCTGGTCTTTCCTGATTGCTGTGTTCTCATTACTTCAGACTGTTATTTATTCATGTCATCTTGTTTTCTAAAACATGAATGATTACTTGCAGGTCAGTTTATTTACACAGATTTGGTAATATAAAATACAAAAAACCCTCAAACAAACCACCCTTTAAATTACTCCCCAAAATAGTTAACTAAATTTGTTCAAAATCCATTTCTTCACATATTTCATTGCTAGCAGAGCAGATTTCAAAGGCATACGAGTTTTGTGAGACTTAATTCTCCTTCAGGATGCAAGGTTTTAACACTGAGTTGTTACAATTCATACTTTTAGTATGAATGGTAATGATGCTATTTTATGTAAACAAAAAGCTTAAAGTATTATGTTTTTTGGTAATTCTACTGAGAGACAGTGTAACAAGACAATTTTAGAAGACATCTCACTTGAGTGGATCTGTGTATTAAATAAAGTGAAATATAGACTCACAGGGTAAATCCTCTGGAAATTACTTCAGTCTCTTGAATGAGTCGTAGAGCTTTCCTCACGAGATTAGTAAAAGCTCGGCTATTTGCCACCGTTTCTTCCAGCTGGATACAGTATTTTCGCAGGGACATTTGCAGTTTGGCTGTCCTCCATGTGCCCCACACTCGAAAGACTGCATAGACAAACAGAAGTAGTCCCCACAGCAGCCATGATGATTCCTTCCACCACGAAGGAAGCAAAAGCAGTGCACTTACAAAGGCAAGGAACAGCGAGACGTCCCTGCAAAAAGAGAAAGTCTCATCAACCACAGATTTCTGAGGTCAAAGAAGTAGGAAAATCGAAGCTTTCAGTTCCATTTGAGATTACGACATCTTATTATGGGGCTTTTATGTAGGTCCTGAAGGGAGCTGTAAACACTGAAAACTACTCCTAGCGGCAGATTTAGATGTATACATACATGATATTACCTGTTCAGTAGACTCTGAGGAAACATTTATCCATCTTTTTTATGGCATGAGTAAAAGAATAATGCACCACTTTGAAAGGTCAGTTTCTCTTGCACATATGGCTTTAAATAAAGAAAGAGAAAATAGAAAAAGAATAAAACCTGACTACTCAGCATTATAAGCCCGGGTGGGTAGGAACTGGAATATCCGTACTTCCAGGTTCAAGAGTACAGTAGGGAAGTGCATGGCTTTTTGGTAACAAAACCCTCCAGTAATGCCAGCTTTATTTTTTCCAGATTCTGACTCATTTAACTTGGACACCAGCACACCACTAGTTTTTAACACATTTTTATAAAGATGGCTTGAATAATCAATTTTAAATAATTTGGCAGCTTTTGAAAATGCTTAAAGAACAGAGTTACTAGTATCTAACTAGTTCAGTTATTTCTCAAGGATATTTCAAAAACATCATGAAGTTGTTATTTTCATCTAGAAAAGTTCAACAAAAATAAGTAGCTGCTAGAAAATACACTGTGTTCCTATATAGTATTATAGTTGCAGCTTTGTAAAATTATTACAGTCTTCACAGAGATGAATGGGATATGGGCTTCAAGGTGCATAACAGCTTTAATTTTTCAGAATTTTTTGAAAGAAAAATATTCACTTTCTTCACCCTTGAAAGCTGCGTATCCTGTATTTAGTTTCAGGAGTATTCACAGGGAGTATTTTCCCATTTCTAAAATAAGACATGGTCTCTGGGTTTCTATTTTCTGGACAGTTTTGTAGTCCTATTTCAACAGGCTTTACAGGTGTTAACTCTGCATGGCTACTGATAGGTTTCAGTAAAGGTCTAGAGTTAAAATATGCCAGATATGTAATTAACTTTAAAAAGTGCAGACACACAGTCTCTAACTTCCTTGGTACATTAAAAAAAAAAAATCACACACACAAGAAAAATGAATCACACAATGAAAGACTAGAAGAGATTTAAGAGCTCACTTTGTCCATTTTCAGTTTCTGGTTAATCCAGATCATTGCAGGCAGACTGAAGAAGAAAATGGAGACTTCATAACCCACCCAGGTCGCTATTCCAAAGTATCTTTAGAGTTCAAAAGATTTCGCTCAAGTCCAGTCTGAATCATTGGCAAATTAATCACATTCTTTTTGCTCATATTCTTCCCTTTTCTGAACAGAATAGATAACTAATGACCTCCTATTAAGTACCTTCTACACATCATAACACCGTTCCATCCCACCTCAATTTTCTCCATTTTGGCCAAACAATCCTAAAACACTCTAATATTTCTGAAAGATTACATTTTCTAAAGTCATTGTTCTTGTTCTGCTCTGGACTGTCTCTAAATTACCTTTGTCTCTCCAGTCGTGGCATCCAAAACCAGCTGGTGTAGCCTAACACAGGGCTCAGGAAAACAGACAGAAAAGTAAAACCCCTGTGTCCTGCACATAACATGGACTCCAGGATGAGATTTCCCATTTTTTGATAATTTGCTAAATATTTCAATTTATGCTCTGCAATAATGTGCACATACTTTTCAGAAGTAGTCCTGCCTACCCAATGATTCACCACTTTGTATTTGTTAATTTGATTTTTCCTTCCCAAGTGTAGCATTAGACACTTGTCTTGATTGACTTTTCTATTGATTTGAAGATATTTCTCCAATTGGTCAAGCTACTTTTGTACTCCATTCTGCCAAACCACTTAAAAACTTGGTGTCATCTGTAAGCTGAGCAATATTGACCAATTTTCTAAGTGTACTTTATCACCTGAACAGTTAAAGAAACAACGAATAGTGCTAGGACCAGGACAAACCACTGGAGAAATCTGGTTCAAAAGTTCTCTTGTTTGCCAGAGAGCATCAGTAATGACATAATACATCTTAAACAGATGGTTTTTTTAACCTACTGTGGTTTTAGAATAATTCCATCTATTTTCCTAACATACACATGAAAACAGAGCACTGAGCTGTTTTATGAGATATTTTTATCTACTGATTCCTATCCATTTCTGAGTAAGTCACTCTGTCAGAACACCTACCATCCTTGTTATTTTTCAAATACTGGTGGCAGCTGCTCAGACACTGCTGCAGCTAGCTCCTTCTGTATTCTAGGGTGAATTTCACCAGCCTATGAATGTGTCATATTTAAATACTCTTCAGTCTGTTCTTTTGGTATTCTACATCTGTGAAAATTAATTGCTCTCCACTACTATTAACATACTTTATGAAGACCACAGCAAATAAAACACTTTCCAATTCAGTTTACACAATCATCTCTCATTATCAAAATCACCACTCAATAGCTTTTGAAATTCATTAATTACTCAACCATGTTAGTTCTTCCTTCTAGCATGGATTAGGGTTTGTAAATATCCATTTATGTTCATGTAGCTATCGTCAGATTAAAACTCACTCTTTCAATAAAATGCCCAAGGGAAAAAACCATGCTTATCCATAAATTTGAGGATTAGTGGACCAAAGACTCAAAGACTTGAGAAAAAAAGAGGTAACTTTATTGCTGCATTTTATATAAACAACACACAACAATTTTTGTTTGCTTGTTTCTCAGTGAATATAGTGGTAGGTATTCTCTGTACAATACCAAATATTAGGAGTTGCTAGGGAGCGTAGCGTTGGAAGCTGTCCATTTTCCTGTTGCTTACACTGCCCTGCAGACAGGATACTGGGGTCAAGGAACTCAATCAGTTCCACATCCTCTTGCAGCAGAACTTCCTGTTGCAGGATGGTACGGAGAGTGTCAAAACGAAATCCAACATCCTTACCACAAATGGGCAGGAGAAAAAACAGGCATTAGTAAAAAATATGCAAATTCTTAAGTTAGCAGAACAAGGAAAATAGCCAGACATTCTACACTTTACTGACAACAATCTGTTCTGAAAGACTACAGGAATATTTCAGATATATCACAAGTAGCTACTTCATTTTTATGAAACTTGCTTAACTTTAAAAACTCACATACTACCTAACAGTTCAGACTTACAGGATGCATTGCACTGACTTTGTGATCTGACCTATATAGTAACAATACCTGGAAACATGCCACAGATTATGCTAATACATATTTGCGTAAGAATGAGAGAGGTATTACACCTATTAGAAGACCATCAATAAAACAGTAAACTTTTTTTTTAATGTCATGACATAATTTATAACATTAACAAACAAACAAAAATTAGAAAGAGGGAGAGATATTACACCTTAGTTAACACAAAGCCATGTGTGGACACTTAATAACAGTAGGGCCAATGCATTGGACTCAAGCCCCTAGCCAAGGCAGTGAAGTCGTCTCCTGCAGGATTCTGTGCCTTTCCCAGGGGAGCTCAATCCAAACATGAAACAGCATGGGACTCTGAACGCCTCACTCTTGCTAAACTCCAGGTAAACTCCAGGGAGTTACTTGTGGTTTTGATGCCATGATATAAGCATTTGCTATTTTTTTCTCTACAGCTATAGGTCTTCAAGACAAATACACAGCTCTTGAAGACAAATACACAGCTCTTGAAGACAAATACATCCATCAGAGAAGCCCCCTGAAATTTTAATTTGTGCACTGCACCAAACTATCATTACAAAACACTTCAAGTTAAGAATGTCATAATAAAACTCAAGAAACACTGAACACGTGCATCTTTGCATCTAGCTAGATTACAGGAGAGGAAGGAGAATAGAAGCTGTTAACAGAAATATGACATTTCACAGTACAAAATCCATTTAGTTCTGTCATTGACAGAATGAGATCCTTTATGAAACCATAAGATAGATAGTCAAAAGTTTAATTCCATACATTGATGTCACCTGAGATCACTTGCATTCTACTTTTAATGGAAAATGTTTGTTTCAGGACTGTGTTCAAGAGGAAATTCTGCCCTCCGATGCATCCTGTGTCATTTCAGTGCCCTACTGTGGCATGCAGCCGGAGAAACATGTTTTTCATATTCTTTTTGTGTCTCCATCTCAAGAAAGTAGGCTAAAAAAAGCTGTTAAGATGATGCCTTTGATTTACAGGGGAAGATGGAGGAGAAAAAAAAAGGCAACCAAAGAGCAGTAATGAGAGGTTTCAGAGGAAATTTTGTCATATTGAGATAAGGGAGAAGAGATAGCAATTGGATTCCACAGAACAATCTGGGAAATGGAAACCCCTAACTTCTCATGTTGCTCAACACTTTTTTGTGAAGCTACATTTGAAGACATCATAGCAGAAAAAATTAAACAAAATTCTAATTTTTAGATTCTGGAACAGTCTAACTAATGTGACATTTGGAAGCCAGACTGGGAACCTGAAGCAGCTGGCTGCAAGTTAAAGCAGATCTCAGACAAGCCCAGGCTAGAGACTGAACTGGCTAGAAAGTGGTGCTGCAGTGAACAGGTGTAAAGGCAGCATAAAACTGTTTGTAACTATCTGGGGTAGAACTACCACCCTTCAGGTCTACCTCACACAGGCTGACTTGGGCCCTGAAAGTTCCTGCAGGCTCCAGCAGTAAGGGAATACAACTCTTGGTGAGGTAGATGGACACTCAACCTGCTTCTGAACTGCTGAGATGACAGCACATAGGTAGCACAGAGAACTCTTCTTGTCTCTCCCTCCAGCCAGACCGCTACACAGATGTCATCTGCTCTTAATGCATAACACTGTTCTGAAGCAGTATAACAGTGATGAATTAGTTTGCTTCGCTTCTCCCAAATGCAGAAGCATTGTGGAGGGCAGTGAAGAAACAAACAGGCCGGGATGGATCCAGGGGTAGTATAGCTGCACTACGTTTGTGCTATGCCTGAGCTAACAAGCTGAAACAGAGGGCGAAGCAATACTCAGATGAAGCGCTAGAGCCTTCTGTCTTCAGCTGTGTTTGCAAGGCGCTAGGCTGCAACATATGGACTTTCTCAGTCAGCATCTCCAGACTGCCTTCCACTGAATGGGGTAGCTACACTGTAGCTTAACTCCTTTCAGCTTTCACAAATTTCTTTAATTTCTCTCACATTTTATTTTTATTTCTCTTCCACATTTTTAACGTATTCAAGCAGGCTGCTGATATTTTTCCTGTTCTTGTGTGCCCAATTTGCCTGCCACAGTAGCTCTAAAAACCAGAATCAATATTATCTGAAGAAGAAGTAAAACCCTAAGAGCCAAAACCAACAGTACAGACCAAAGATGATGCTCAGAGTATGAGGTACAGAGGAGAGGAGGACTTGTGGATTAGGAGAGGAAATGGAAAAAAAGTGATCACTTACCAGTCGGTGAAGTATGTCATCATTTTTCTTATATTGTGGAAAAGGGAACCAACTTCTAAAGAACTCAACTAGTTTTGACAGGATGCCTTGCTGTAGGGAACAGAAATTATTCCAATTAAAAAAAAAAAAAAGCAAAAAACCCCCCCCAAACCAACAGACAATTCTTTTATTTCTGTTTTTCCTTTTCTTGTCAACTCAGACCCAAGTACCTGTAAGGAAGTTTCCCTTACTGTTTCTGGCCTAACTTCAGAGGACGCTAAGGGAACATCTGCTTCCCATCAGTTTGCCTGTACACAAGAGCGTGAAATAAAGCCTTCAGTAACCCCACCTATTTGGGGCATAATGGATTGTTATGTTGGACTGTTAAAAATAACTACAGCTAGAATTAGTTTGATCTCAAGTTGGCAGCTCCTGCATCGATATGAAAGACTTTCTCTCTCCTTGAGGATAAAAAAAGCAGTAAAGTTAAATGGCTGACAGGGACTGAAGAAAAGTAAAAGACCAAGAGGAACAACCTCTCCTTGGCAGACCACCGCAGCTTGAGGACAAGGCTCTGGAGGAGCTGTAAACAGAGACAGGGAAGAGTGACTGTAAGAAGAGGAACTGTCCCAGAAACTCCCTGTCACAACCTCTCCATGCTGCTTCCCATGCAACATAAATCCACACTTTCATCTGAGCTGTAAACAGAACTTTGAACACCACTAATTAGAGGGACTCTCTTTTGGTCATCACACATTTTACTCATGTATCTTCCTAAAATACGATGCGTGAAAGATTATAATTAAATAGATATATGATTTTGCTTCATCCTGCAGCCATTCAATGAAAAAAAATGGGAGTTTTTGACACACAGTGTGTATCTACTTTCCTCAGACTGAGCTGATGGGAAGTATTTTCCAAAATATTTACTTAAATATATTTCATGAATTCTGAGGCCCTACCTCTTAATCTTCAGGCTGCTGACAGGTAATACAATCAAATAAAATGTATGCCAAAAAAAAAAAAAAGAATTGTGGAGCACTTACATTTTGTGGCATACTGTTTCAAAATTTTTTAAAAAACTAAACAGATTATAATAGCTTAATGTATAAAGCGTGTTTGCATTAAATCAGCTTCTTCTGTTTCTCTCTCTTGTTTTTTTTTTTTTTCTTTTTTTACCCCAACTATAAGGTGGGAAATAGAAGAGTAAAGCCAAGCAATAGGACCTCAGAGCTTTGCGGTTAGTCCTGTGATCAGCCTGACAGCCCTCTGAAAGGCAGCATGACATAAGTTTGAAGCAGCAAGCCAGGGCAGAAAGGCTTTGAGTAACATCAGAAATTGTCACTCTAAAGCCCTTATGCTTCACAGAACAATTTTTTCAATAACTTACTTTAATGTCTGTTTAGGTAACCTTACTCAAGCTTTTCTTTACGTACGCCTCATCTTTCTGTGTACAGTTAGAATTGCAGACCTATTGCAAAAGGAAGTGTTTTTAGGTCAGTGGAGAGACAAACCAATAACAGGGGTTTCATAATGATAGCTCTTCCCAATACATAGACATCATTATGGCATATTATGAGGAGCTGTCCCAGAAATCCACACTTTTTAGACTATGAAATAAATCCAAGTGATTGAATTTAGACGGTGCTCAAGGGCACCAACATAAGCTTGAAGAGAAGATTGTCACAAACTGCAGCACTAGATTATCCTCCAAGTTTCCTGTAAAGTGGCGCGAAAATAAAATTTTCCAGTTACAATTTGTAGAAAATTGAGATGAACTAAACAAAAGGCCTTGCTCTGCATTTGAGTGGCAGATACTTCATTCAGAAGTACTTTTCCCAGTACTTTGAAAGAGTACACAAAGAGTTGCCCATTTACTATTTAAAATTATGCCTCTTAGAGCCTACCATTTTCAACCACTAAGTCTTCATAAGTCCTTGGGTTTTTATCATGAACATTTAAATCTACATCAAGGATAATTTTAAACTGCTGCCAGCTGACTAAACTAGACTGTGGAATTAATGAAAAAAAACCACAAAACCCACACTAGTGTGCTACATAAAAAATATTTTGGTTTATTTTCTGTGTTTCAGTTTAAAAATAAAAATCTGAGCTTGCATAAACACTCATAGGCATGTCAGTGCTTGAAAACACAAAATAAGACAACCCACTGTCTTGGGCTATGACCCAGCAAAGTACAGTAACACACTGAATTATTCAGATCCTTGGAATACTGTCTCACAGTTTGCATTCCGATTGGGAGTGTTACTGACAAGTAAAACAACTTTCATCAACACACAAGTCAGGTCATGTTGCCAATGCTTCTGGAGTATTCTTACAGCTTGAGAACACTGCTCAGTCAAACTCTGTAAACTGAATAACAAAGATGTATAACTCATAACATTTTTAAAGGCATAGGACATGCACATTTTAGGTACATTCATTTGAATCTATAACAAAATTCCAAGGACGACTTCTCTTTGCACAGGATGAACTTGAAATGGCAACCTAGCAAGTATTTAAAATATCATCATTCACATTGGCACCTTTCAATTCTGTGTACTTCAGAAAGAAGATAATGCTACATATTAAATACCTTCCAGCTACCAAAGACCTAGAATTAAGTGGGTGGGAGCCCTAGACAAAGGACTGGTCCCTCTGCCTTTCCATATCAGGTCACCTGCACAGGTACTGAGGGCTAGCCCCAACACAATCCTCAGCAGCTGCCTCCAGCACCAGCCTTGTTCTAGTGATGAAATACTATCACATCTCAAATGGGATAAGGTGTGAGAATATAATCAATTTAACCATTCACATATGCACAGCAGTCTAGGAAAATGAGTGAGAAAGGAAAAATGTAAATGGGAAGAAACATATTCCTTAAAGATCAAGCAGAATTACTCAAACAGGATTTAATTCCAGAAAACAGGTTTAGGAACTCTTGCAAACAGTGCTTTTGAGTATCAAGTGATCAAGAGACCAGAACTTTAGCTGTAACTTTCTCCAGAGATTGGTATAGCCAGGAACACTGCACCTATAATTACTGTGCTAAATCACATCTGTATACTCCCTCAGATGGGAGCCTGGCATTTCATCAGCCCTCAGAAAACAACCTTGAAGCAACTTTACAACTCTTCAGGTCATTAAGACCATGCTCTGATGTAAAGAAACAACCAAATCTACATGCACAAAAAACTATTTAAGATGTGCTTCAAATTCATGCTGATGCCTCTGCCTTTCATTAAGCCTGAACCATATGCTCTGCTTGTCAGGACAGCAAGACACAGCAGCAACGTTTCTATCAGTCACTAGCAACCTCTTTTTTTTTCCAGTTTTTTTTTTTCAGTCCCTGAAGACATTAAAACTAAATCTCTGCCTTGCCAAAATCTTGCAGACTGTGTCTGCACAGGGTTCCTACTTGACCGAATACAAGCAGAATAAACAATCTCAACTCAAAGACAAAGCAATACTTCAGCTTTTCTATTTTTATTAAAATAAAGTGTTTAAGGCACTGGTAAACTAGCTTTTCAGAACAGAAAGAAGATGATACACACACACTAGGCATCACTCACCATGGAACATCATCTACTCCCTGTGATTATATTTTGCATTACACTAAGCCTCAAGTATGATCACTGTTTATTAGGACTGTGGGTAGGTACATATTCAGAACTCAGAAACCATTTTTTCCCCAGACATTTTAGAACTTCAGTAGACTAGGCCAGCAAAGGCTGAGAGAAGGGAAGTGACAACAGTTCCATATAAAAATGAGGAAATGATTGGATGGGAATGTAAATTACTTGCCTGTATGTCATATAAAAGTTGCAACAAAGCCTCAGATCCTTCTAAATCTAGTCTACTTCTTTAAATGTGTGGCTAGATGCCTCTCCCGCATTGCCTTTCCTTTCAAGGCATCATACCAAAACAGGACACAGAAATCAAATGACAAAAACAGACTTTCTGACATCAGATTACAAAAGAAAAGTGTTAACATTCCCAAACTGGTACTGGAATAGCAGCAGAAAGAACCTATGACATTTTATCACTAGAAATTACACACAGGTTTCTCCCTTCCACTACGTGTCCTTGTCTAGACAGAGATGAGACACTGTGAATGTCATCCTAGTATTTGTAAGAAATGGACAGCCTATTTTCATGTACCCACTCCCTTCAAGTTGCAAGGCAAACCATGACAAATTACGTCTACATCTGACACAATACTGGAGGACTTGCTCCCAACACAATAAGTGTAAAATGCTTGAGGGAAGGGAGGGGAAAAAACAGAATACTTGAGGCTTTTAAAAGCAGTATATCTTAATACTTTTGAGGTTCTTAACCCCACAGCACTTTTGTATTAAATTAAGTGGAAATTATATACATGAACACAGCATCATACTGCTTTACTGACTTCCACAAAAGTAATTATGCAAAATAAAGTAATGCAGCTAACAAGTGATAGTCCATGCATTACTTCATAGTAACAACAGATAATCAGCCAATGAAATATGTCACCCTATTTTCAATTAACAGTGGTTTAATTAAAGTCTTCCTGCACTAAGCCAGAATAGGTATCTTCAATGTAAATGTACCACAAAACTGCCAATAGCTTTTTGAAGGGAAAATATATTTTCAGGTGATTTCTTGAGTGTTATGGTGAGTGACAGCTGACAATTCTGAAAAGTAAGGGTAGTGGACCTAATATTTCCATGAATACTTTTAAGGGTAGCTTAAATTAAAGTATAAAAAATTGTGAGTTAAACTCTGAATTAAATTTTGCCTTGCCTTGTGATCACAGATAGAAGCAATCATTATTATAAATGGAATAGCTATCCACATCAATAGTAACTAGAAATCAATTTATTCACTAAATTTAAAATAATCTTACATTAGAGAAACCAGCCCAGGAAGTATGGAGACACTGCAAGAATCACTTCTCCTCCTCCCCTCAGATAATCTGTTTCTTAGGCTCAAAAATCCTCAGCAAATGAGACTGGAGTTCTGTATGAAGATCCTCTGTAATTTTTTTCTACATGATTGCTGAAGTCTTTGAAAAGCTGTAAACTTTACAAGAACACTGGTGAACAGCACTAACCTTAGGGATTCTCGTCATAGTATTATTAATTTTTACAGTCTTTGTCTAATCCATGTGCTGGGCACGCAATGGTACTTACTGGTCTGCTCAATGGATTTGCACCCTGTATCTTACCTACATGGTCATCTTTGATCAGAAAGTGGGGTATGAGAGGAGACCTAACACACTTCCATAGGACTGCAAGTCTCAGAAACTGGGGATCAAGGCTGCAGTGTACCTGGCCAACAGATAAACACAAACTATGACACATCTATCCACAAAGAAAGACTCTTAAGAGGACTGAAGATCAAAGCAAAATGTTTCATGTTTTATTACCCTGTTTGTTCAAACAGACTAATGAGTGTGTGAGGAAGTTTATAAAACCTGTACAGAGCATGGTTGAAAATAATATCTCTATATGAATATATGACCTACCAACACTTCTCTGAATACTGCTAGATGAATAAACTTCACACTGCCACTTCTAAATTTCAGCTTCAAAGACTGTGCATGTCAGTCCTTGAAAGTACACCATAATATTGCAAACATTTCAAAACTCACACATTCTTCCCCCAGATCAGAAAAAAACTGACTGATATTATCCACATCAATTCATACACTTCTGAATCCTACCCCACCTAAGATCCTAGACAGAGCAGAATAGATTAAAAATCCCATGAGAAAAAAATAGTTCTGACCTAAAACAAAGGAGGAACAAGAGATACACATACAAAACAAAAAAAAAACTTTGTTGAAATAAAGCCTAAATAATTGTGACTATTACTTGGCTAATTCCTTGAAGCACTTTGAGAACTGAGTAGCAGATACATGTCAAGATGGCATTATTTGAGAAAAGATCCTAAGAAAAGCATCAGCTCTCCTCATTTGCCATATGATCTTCCATTCACCACAATCTGCAGGGAGACATTCTAGAGATCTCAGGGCCACTCCTATCACTGCCAGCTAATTGGGAGGATGGAACATTGCGGAAAAGGGAAGCAGCAGAACTTACAAATGACAGGGAAGGGGTTGTGAACTTATTTGAAGATAGCTGAAGAGGTATGAAGCAGGCATGAACAACAGGAATACTAAGCTCCAGTGGAAGGTTAAAAGCCACCATGGGCAACAAACAGATGACCTAAGGTGCACAAAGATGGAAGCTACTGTAAATGGTGGAGAAAGAAGAGAAAGAAATGGTAATTCTTCAGAGGCAATGCATCAACCCATGAATGCGTGGTTTGGGTTCTTACCTGTGAAGCACTGACCACCTCAGCCTGCAGCAGCCAGGACAAAAAAGTCTGCATGGAGACTTCTTTTCCTCCTGGCTTAGCACATAGCTGAAGCATGTTCACTGAAAACAGAACTCTCCACTGTGGAAGTGAAAGAGGGAGGCAGAAAATAACTGCTCTTTGCATGCTCCATCTAGATGCTAAGGAGAAGACAGATTGTCCACTGAATTTTCAATATACTTGTTGCAAGGCGATTCTTACATTAGCTGCCTCAAAAGACTAATTTCCTCACTCACACTATCGCTCCTCTGTGTCACATGGCCTATACACTACCAATAAATAGTAAAATTTATTTTTAATAAGGAAAACAAAAAATGTGTGGGCCATATTAGGTGTTTAATGGCCAAATTCTCGAGCACAATTTTAATACCAAAATGTTTTTAAAAAATCAACAAGCTTTTACTTAAAATGATAAAGAAATAAGAAGTCTGAGCTAATCAGCTGATGATCCCTGTCAGGTGTTACTGTTAGAAAATTGCCATAAGCTAAGCACAGTTCTACTATCTCATTCAGATCAGTTATTGTATTTATACTTCCCAGAAATCCACTTTCTTAACATGTTTTGTGACAGAGTAAGAGTTTAGCAACTGAATGCCTGAGAAGGGCTGGGCACTATAAATATTCTGTTCCAGAAAATTACAGGTTTTGTTCCCAGAATATCATGCTAAGCTAATATATCCAGTAAATAAGATAATTTACAACACTCAAAAAATTCACTATAAAAGTCTCTTGCTTCCCTAGCTAACTTAAGTGTAAAGAAACACTTCAAACTATGCTGGCAAACCATATATTTCCAAACACATTTGCAGACAAGATATGACAACTGGTTTGGGTTTTTTTGGTTGGTTGTTTTCTTCTTTTTTTTTTTTTTAAATACAGTAAGAAATTTATCTTTATCCCCTCTGATTTTGCCTATTTGTGAAGCAATGTGGTTCTCTTTCAATAAGATAAATACTCAGAAACAGAAGAGTGCTCACTTTCTGGGCAGCAGTCACAGTCTGCTCTTTCTGTTTTTCCACTGCTGCACATTGCTCTGCCTTCTGTGACACAGATGAACATACTTCAAAATCTGTGTGTCCCAAATCCTGCAGATATTGGTAGAGCGGGGAATTCTGAAAGGAAATTAAAAAAGAAAAATGTGAAAAAAACAATGTTAAAAATCATTCCCTGTTTCCCACAAGACACAACTGTGAATACAGCAACCACACAACCAGCAATGAATGGAGAGCAGCCCTCAAGAGAATTACTTTGGGATAGCAGTGGATGAAAAACTGAACATGAGCCAGCAATGTGCGCTTGCAGCCGAGAAAGCAAATCATACCCTGGGCAACGTCAAAAGAAGCGTGGCCAGTAGGTCCAGGGAAGTGATTCTCCCCCTCTACTCTGTTCTGGTGAGACCCTACTTGGAGTGCTGCATCCAGCTCTGGAGTCCTCAGCACAGGAAAGACATGGACCTGTTGGAGTGAGTCCAGAGGAGGGCCCTGAAAATGGTCAGAGGGCTGGAGCACCTCTCCTATCAGGAAAGGCTGAAAGAGTTGGGGTTATTCAACCTGGAGAAGAGAAGACCCCAGGGAAACCTTATTGTGGCCTTTCAGTAATTAAAGCGGGCTTAAAAGGGAGATGGAGACAAACTTTTTACCAAGGCCTGTAGTGACAGGACGAGGAATAACAGCTTTAAACTAAAAGAGGGTAGATTTAGATTAGATAGGAGGAAGATTTTTTTTTTTACAATGGGGGTGGTGAGGCACTGGAACAGGTTGCCCAGGGAAGCTGTGGATGCCCCATCCCTGGAGATGTTCAAGGCCAGGCTGGATGAGGCTTTGAGCAACCTGGGCTAGTGGGAGGTGTCCCTGCCCATGGCAGGGGGGTTGGACTAGATGATCTTTAAAGGTCCCTTCCAACCCAAACCATTCTGTGATTCTATGCAACAGGAAAAAAACCCAACAGAGTTAATAGCAAAGGAGACAAAATTTTGCTTTAAATCTCACTTAAGTTTTATCCTGACCATAATGAAAGAGGCTGCAAGAGAGTCAACATACAAAACAATGTGATGAGAAATAAGCATGCAACCAATCAACTTTTGCCATAGCAATATTTTTCTAGGTTACCTGATAGGGTTCTTTAACTTGTAACTTGATGTTTTCAATAAACAACTTATGTATTTGATAATATATTTTAAAATATTATTGTGTGACTCCAGAACACTTAATGACATTATGTTCCTAGTGTTTATAAAAATTGAATAGATTATACTTTGAACTACTTCTGCTGAAACAAACTTTACAACTAGAGCACTTTTCAGACATCAATAAATGAAGCCTCACTGTAACCTGATTAGGTACCTATAGAGTGTTTTACAGAAATGGAAAAACAAATTAGAAAAAAGGCATCCGCTCTCTCCAAGGATGGTACTAACACCTCTTGCAAAGCAGTATCACAGTTATTTAAAAAAACCACCAACAACAAAAAACACCAACTTATTTAGGCCACTGGCAAAACTACGAATTCACAAAAAAGTCCTTAATTAAACTTCTTGGAGAAGTTTAATTTTTTTTCATTTTTAGGTATTTATCTATATAGACTTCTGAAATTTCTTGTTGTCATATGCATCAGATATCTAGATTTATTTAACTCTTAATTTTCTGTTCACATCCACATATATGGCCGTATCTAGGATAGATTTGATGGAAAGGATATTTATGCTAACTCCAGTTCTACTCAGGACACGTAAAGAGACTTGTTCTTTAAGAAAACTCCTCAGCAATCAATCTTAAATAGCCTAGTTAGTTAGGGATTCATTTTGACCTCTGAATAATTTTATCAACATCCCACACTAGTATGCGAACACTAGCAAACTGCATAGGAAGAACACAAACTATTTTAAGAATTATAACACACTATTAGTGAGATAATAAAAATACTGCAAATAAAAAGTAAAAACTTTACAGTAAATAATGCACAGTTGCAGAGGTCTGCAGAAGCAACCACCAACAGAACATCTACTAGAAATTGTTACATTAACTATCATTAACTTTCTGGTGAGAGTTGTGAAGGCAGCCCACATACTGTGACCATGTACCAATATGACCAAATCCCAAATGGCTGCCTTCCATACAACAAAACTTGGAAGCAATCATTCATACCAGCTGAACAAATTAACTTGTTCCCATTAGGGATTTTTTTTTAACCTCATCAAAGTGCTATTTTGATCACTGTTACCTATTTAAAGCATGCAAATTCATACTTTTGCATGCTTTCCTTGAGCTACTCACAACAGATTCAATGTCCAGTCATGACCTGAAACTCAAACATTTGTACCAACTCACAGCTCTGTGCAGGTACAGACAATCCTCCTCACCCACAATGACGACTGTGCAAAACAGTAGGATAGGTTAATGACTCATTTCCTTGTGGGAATTTTTTCAGTGTGACAACTAAATCCTATCTTTTTTCCAAGTATCCTTCCTCCACGGTTGAGTACTTTTTCAAATGCATCAGACTCTAGTAAAACAACGTGCTGTTCTGGACTGGCTAGAAAGAAGGTATGTTTCTCTCTAGGTCATGCCACTTTACCAGAATTACTTAATTAAAATGGAAAAGAAAACATAATAGACTAGAATACTTCTCTTATTTATTTAAGACGCTGTTAAATTCGCTTAATAACTTCAGGACAAAACACAGAATATGAATGGATATGCATAAGCTTGTAGTCTTAAAATGTTTTTCATACAGAGTGAGACTGCACACTGCCAGCACACTAGAACAACCTGAACATCCCCACACGAGAGGCTTTAGGGTAGCATGGAGGCTTCAGTCAGAATCAGCCAGAATTTTCCCCACTTAGACACAGATGCATAGACAAAACAATGGGTGAACAGAGAATGTTTTATTCAAAATCACAGTTTTGATGCTCGCTCCAGTCAGGACACCAAGGAAATAGTATCTAGGCTCTTGATAGTCTTGTCCATAGTCTTGACCATACTTGTCCATCATCTTGATCATCATCTTGATCCTACTTGTTACAAGCAAGGCTAGTCATCATTTGACACACGACTCTTCTTGTACTTTATTGGTTCTCACCAACATACAGACAGCTGGCAAAATAACCCAAATATACTAAGGAGTTTTTCCACTAGTATCTTGGAGTACACCTTGCTTTGGAGTCCATGAGTTAATTTTCCAAAGCTGATCAAGAGAACTGGTCTAATGCTCACAAAAATGGATGAAGGAAGGCAGAGAGAGAGAGAGAAACAGTGACTCTGTCCACTGAAGACCGAAAGAATTAGCTAAAATCCGGAATGCTACATTCAGTAAGTGTAACACTGCATAGATGTAAAAATGCCCAATTCTTCCCTCTTACTGGGTATTTGGCAACATCAAAACCTTTCATCTAACTGTAATTTGTACATTTTCTGATCTACAGAAATAGTAAAAAAAACACCATCTCTTCAAATGTTAATGAAACTTTAGCCCCCAGGTAGGATAAATAATTGTATTAGTCCTCATAATAAAGGTAGAATACAGGCACCTTACTACGTTTTACATAAATTCCTTATGATTAACTTTTCAAACACTTTTACAGGGTCTCATTATGGCCAGATTTGCAATTTTTTTATTACTGCTCAGAACTGAAAATCAGTTTTCTGATTATGGAGTTAGCAAGTGATAATTGATTAAAATTTAACTTTGAATGTTTATCACATATTCCTTCAAGCAGGTAAGGGTTCTCCTCTTTCAGTTTCTCAGAAAGTACTGAGGCTACAACAATCCTACTGTAACACGTTGCTCTTGCTCTACATGCTTTCTCTTTCCCATTCTTTTCTAAAAGATTGTTAGCAGAATTTAAGTGCATGTTGGAAAACCTCATTGTTTATTAACTTAAATGACTAAGAACTACGCTGTGACTTATGCTGTAAGTAAATCCACCATTGTTCCCCTTTCTGAATCCATTAGTAGCATGTAAGATGTGGATAAAGAAGGCACTGAATAAGAACTGGGTTGAGGCCCTTGTGAAATTAGATTATTAAGAACCTTAATGAACCAATCATAAAATTCTGCCATTAAGAGTGAGGTCTCCAGTGTAGCACACTCAGCTTTACATTTTGCTTAGAAAATTTGAAGATTACACTCCTCTTCTATTGGAAATATCACTGATGGCATACATACAGTAGCCTATGCTAATGGAAAAACACACTATTTGTTTATTTATTATATTTCATGTCCTAGATACTGCCTAACTGTAAATGTTACTGACAAGCCTGTCACTTGTAAAGCTGTGTGGTCTGTATAACTCATTGAGGATGTCTCCAATAGTCCACGACATATGTAATGGCTAGAAAATCTATCAAACGATTTTTAAAGTTGAAGGGTAGCTTTTATGTATGTGAACATTCACACGGAAGTTCCAATGTTATCAAAGAATCTGAAAATCATTAATTATGCAACTACAAAAATGCAATTTGATACCATTAAAATATCCTATTCTATATACTGCTTGTTTCAATACAAAAGACAGAAGTATTATACTTAAAGCTTACAAAGCATTTTTATCTTCATAAATCTTCAAAAACAATAATCTCATAATGTGTCTGAAAACCCACAAATTATAGCTCTGAATTTCTAGATTACATCCTTACCCAAACCTCTCACTCCTAAATGCCTTATTTCCCTTAAAAAAAGATCACAGATGTGCACATATTCATGCACATGCACTTCTAACTGTGAGAAAAGTACCTTGGTTTCAACTCATGCTGTCATTCATCAGCATTGTCAAGCTCAGCTGTTTTCACCTGCAAATGCCATGATAATATTAAAAAAATCTACTTCTTGGTTGGGGAAAATAGGAGAGACCTACCTTTTTCCCTCCTAATTTTCTTTGCCAAAAACTCACACATTCCTTTTTTCAACAGTTCAGCATTTAAAAAAAAAAAAAAAAGCAACTGATTGCACATTTCTGCATATATTATAGATACTACACTTTTAGTTTAAGACATTCAGGACATACCAGAAAGTTTATCCTTGTAAGCAGTAACAGGCTGTAATTTTAAAAAAAATTTAGACTTGAGAAAAAGCTTTTATGTTAGAGTGTGAGGTAAAGGGACAGCAAGGCTGTTCCTGTGGATGGCATGAAAAAGAAATTTCAAATATAAAATCTCATCTTCCTATTAATACAGCATCACATTTTTCTAGAAGAAACTATTTCCATGTATTTCTGAATCTTTACTTTCAACCACTCTCAACGTATACAATAACTAGAATAGTTAGCATTACATAGTATTATCATGTTGACAGTCAGGTTCATTTATTCATTTCTAGTTGTCTCTGGTAGAATGACATGGTAATGAATAATTTACAAAGTAGAGAAGAAAAAAAAAATTAATAATTCACCTTATTGTTATGTTACCATCATACTACGAGTAACTGATGGGAAATATTATCTAAAGCAAGTGAGGATACCAAGACAGTGTTTTTCAGCAATATGCTGTATGTATTTCTGAAATTTCTTTTAAGCTTCTTCTTCTTCCAAGTCACTTTCTGAGACCACGCATATACAAGAGAAATGGATTACATTTACAGACAGGTCATTTTTTTTTATACTGCTTGTCCAAAATGTGTGGTGGAAATGGAAAACAGTTCCAGGACAGACAGAAGACAAAATGCCATTATTCTTTGGTGCACTTCTTACAGAGTAGACAGGGAAAAGCTTATTTAAAAGTGAAGAAAGCTAGTCAGAAACAGTCAGTGTACTGAGTAGATATGTATTTTCTGAAAATTTTAAGAATTAGGGTTTTCTGGGGATTCAGCACAAAAAGACAATAAAAAAGCCACTTATCTTTCTATGACTGTTCTAATTCACTACAGTCAGTCAAAGCCATTCAATTGTAACTAGACATTTATAGCATAGAATAGGTTTATATAAATTCCTCTTTCCAGAATCAAGAAAGAAAATCCTTTCCTCCTCATTCATAGCTCCCTGAGTATATTTATTTTAGACCCATACTATTAAAAATTATTTCACTCAAATACATATGTTTAATTATAACTCTCCTTTTTTCATTGTTGAAGGTGGTTGAGTTTCATTCTAAACCTAAGATATATTATTCAGTATTAAAGAAAAATCCACTATGTTCGTTTTGTTCTTTAACCCTTTCCCAATGCTTATTTTCACACCTCTTGCCATAGAGCACTGACTTGGTTAGAAAAAAACATCACCTAAACTGAAGGTCAAACACTGTGTTTGAAACTCTAAGCCTACAGTAAAAATAAATACAAAAGATCAAAACCAAGCCAAGCATTAAAAAGATAATCAAGCATATATACATCATGTATTGCTATGCAATGGAAAGGTTGCTGTAGTAGAGAATTCCCTTCCCTTAGAAAAGAGCTTAATTTTGATTGATAGCTACTCCAATACTTACATATATTGCAGCCTTGCAAGCACAGATATTGCATTTTAATAAGTGAGGCATTTTGTGCGTATTCTAGAAAAACCTTTGCAATCACAGATCAGATTAAGACATTGTTAGCTTTCACAGTCTTGTTACAATAGCAGCTGAAAATCAAAGCCACACCCAAATTATTTTTGCTGATGCATCATGAAGTAAGTGACTCAGGATTTCTCCATTAGAGACAGGGGCTTCCCACACCCGTTACTATGATAAAATTTACCACCTAGTAAATCCCTGCTCTAGTGTCCAACCATTACTAGTGGAGCAGATTAACTTTAAAAGTAATATTTAATGCCATTGCACAAAACAAGATGTTTAAAGATCTCTTCTTAAAATAAGGATATGTTTTTCCAAAGCTGAAGTTTTCAATATGCCAAAAACACTGTGGGAGCTTAAACCACCTCTAAAATAACTACAAGTTACAAATTATCAGTTAAAAAAAAAAAAAAAAGATTAAACATTTCTACCACAGTGACAGCAAAGGCTAAGATATGCTGAACAGGTGACTAAACTCAAACCAAAATAAACAGTATTGAAATCTTCCACCCCCTGTCAAAACACAGATTTGAAGAAGTTGAGCTAACACTCACAGACAGCGCGATCTTTGTCTCCTGGAAGAGGGTATTCCATTTTTCTCTTCTGTACTGCTCCCATGCACCTGACAGAATCTCGCCTGCCTCCCCGTTTCTTTCCACTTGTCCCTCCAGGATGACCCGAGCCGAGGATGAGAAGCAGCCGTCAGTGTAATTGCACCTGTGCCCCTGCACAGTAGCATTTTCCCGATGGCATCAGCGGATGCAGTCTGAAACTTCCCAGGACCGTGTGATTTCTCCTAACATGGCTTTCTAATTGGGGGCAGGGAGACAAGGATGACAGATTGCTAAAGGCTTTTAAAAAGATACTGCTTGAAAGAATTATTGCACATCGATCTTATATGCAGCCATTAATAAGACTTTCCAAGCAACAGTATTTAAAAGCCTTGGTCATATTCTCCTGGCTGGTAACCACCTCCTCCTGTGCTCCGACTGACACAGAGCCAGGCACTGACAGGGCTAATATTAGACAATGACTTCAAGGCAGCAAAAGAGTAACTGAAATTCCTATTCTGTTTTCACTGCCACAGGAGTGCACCTAGTTTTTTGAGTGCTACTGTATCACCTGATGTAGAAGCTGGCTCTGAGAACTACTTTGAAGCCATTAACCTATTACTGTTCCCAGATATTTTCTGATACACAATATAGATCTAATTCTGCATCCATCCACATGTCCTGAAGAGTTATGAAAGTTTTATAGCCTGTGTATAGTTCTGTATCACTGGATCTGTGACATGGGAAAGCTCTTTCTTTTGCATTTTCAGCAGGTGGTTGCACATTGCTGCCATCATGGAAAAGTCTTAGAAAGACGTATTACGTACTACACGGAGCCCTGAAAGTCATTGGGAGCTCTGGATTATTCACCCATTCAAAACTGGACCTGCAAATACAGGTGAAAAGCTAAGCAGGACCTTTCTGACAAGGACAAGATGAAAAACTGAAAGTAAAAGTGGTAAACGTTGCCTTCCCCAGAGGATAGCCTAACAGGCCAGACACACTCTGTACTTGTAGCTTTGGCTGGGAAGTCACTGATCATGCAAGTTACCAGATTAGGCTGATACGGTAAAAACAGTTTGGTTTATACCAGTTACAAAGAACTCACAGATTTTCCCCTTCATTTACATTCAAAACTAAATTAATGAAATTAATGCATCTGACTGATAAACTAATGGTTTATTTCTGAAACGTTCTGGAAACCTCTTTAAAACAACTGCTCCAAAAATTTAACTTGTTTATCCATTACACATCACGTTAATTCTAATACCTAATGACGACACACTACAAGCAAACATCTTTACTGAAGTGCAAAGTGCCCAATACACAAAAGAGACAGTCACATTATGTAGACTAAAAGAAAAGTAAAGGGATTTTTTTTATTCAAGTGTCTCAAGGAAGTTGGTTCACGACTTGAAGTTGTGAGAACAGTACTGCAGTATTAACACCCCCCCATAACCTTGACCCAGACCCATTAATACAAAGGAAGATTCCAAAATTTTTGGACTAACAGACCTCAAAATTTACTGTGGATCATCAGGTACATTTGTCTTCAACTTTTCTATTAAAAATAATAAAGGCAATATCAGTTCACACATCACATGGCCCATATAATACTGTTCTCTATCTGTTCAGACGCAACATTAGTGTTATCCAAAAACACCAGATCAGTTTGTCTCCTGCAACAACCAGATGGCTATTTACACAATTTTAAGCTTGCAGTTTCTTTTATTTTCTCTCTAGTATCACCTGCCTCCCAGTCACAGGATGAAAAGGAGCACAGCCTGTCCTCCCCTTCCTCTTAGCAGACTGCTGAGAAGATACCCTAAATAGCCCATTTGTCACTAGTCCAGGTGCCTCTACAGTACACTGCAATTTGCAGCAGAGATATCTCCCCGGGCTGCAGTTACATGGTCAATTTAATCTGCCATTACCAGTCAGTGCATATGAAAGCTGCAGTATTATTTTAGAACACTAATGGTAATACTTATACAGCCAAATGGTGAGATGGAACAAGGAACTAACGTAATTGTAAAAAAAACCCAAAAAAACAAAAAACAAACAAACAAAAAAAACAACAAAAAAAAAACCAACCCATCTTTTTTTACTTTTTTAGCCAGGTTAGTTTACAGTCAAATCAGTCTCCTGAGCCAGTCTGCAGCATCATCCACAACTCCAGGTGCCAGCATAAGGAAGAGGATGGGAATAAGCAGGAAAAGCAGAGTGAAATCCAAACACCTCTTCTGGCAACAGCACACATTCAGGCAGACAAACCAGTTTCAGAACCAGCTCATCAGCTGAACTGTGGTTTTGACAGAACTGTGTATTTAAAACTCTTTATTTCATGCTTATATATAATTTAGTCCACCCAATATTCAGTGAGTTAAATTCTGTTGAGGAAGCATTATTGACACTGCCATTGAATTTGCGTGAATCTTCTTTTCAGCTTCTTCTTTTTCCTAATTTATAACATTTGAGACATTATTTTTTAGAATACAATATTTATAAGCCTGATACTTGACAAAAATCACAGTACTTTGCAAGTCCTAAAGTCTTTGTGTTTTTGAATGTATGTGACTTAAATTTTCATCACAACAAAAAGTTTCTGATGTTATGTTTCCTGGGGTTCTCATTTGGTTATTTTGGGTTTTTTTGGTTTTTTTTTTTTGGTTTTTTTTTTTGGTTTTTTTTTTTTTTTTGAACAGCATAACTCTAGAACAGCTCAATTTGGATGGAGAAAGCATTTGTGAAAATCAACATCACTGAGTGTTTTGATAAAAGCTACATTTGGTTTAAAAGGCTTCAGATGAGTATTTGAACATCTCAATTTAGTGATGCACCAGTATTCTAACAGAAGAAATACCGTATTTTAGATGTGTTTTACTATTGTATGCATTCAGAGAACAATCAGCTAAAGGATCCTGCACACTGTTGTATTGTGCTGGGAAATGGGGGTGCCTCTTGCTGGAACCTCTCTTAAATCTTACAGAAATCTGTATATCAGAATATTATATGTAAGCATACTCCAAATACCTCAGCACCAAGCAGCATCTTGGCTTGTTGCCTAAATATGCAGCAAGAGTTGTCTTTCTGAACCTGGCATTTGAATGCATTATGATGTTGCCCAGTATTTCCCAAGCACTTTTGTCCCAAGTCCCTCCTAAACAAACTCTGTCATTCAAACCTCCTCCTCACGCAGGCCAGGCTCAGCGCTATGTAACTGCCAGCTCTGCTGTGCCCTGGTGCTTCCTTTCTCTCTCAGGACGGCATGCTACTTGTAGAGCACTTCTCCACTGCTTTCAGGACTCGTTTTTCATATTAGCTTCTTCCACTTCAGTGAGAAGACAAAGAACACAGACTGTGTATCTCCAAATTGCAGAAAGGGCAATTCCATTTCTGTGCAGTGGGATTTTCCTCCAGTGAGAGGAATATGACTGAGCAAGGGCTGGCTGTGAAATGAGAGAACCTGATACACAGCCAAAATCTCTGTTCTGAGGCTGCAGTTTCCAATTCTAGGTTCAGTAGAGATGTGTTCAATACTTTACAAAGATACAAATTTTTTAATTTCAACATGAGATTTTCTTACTCTCTTTGTATTCATCCCCAGCTTGTTTTCATTTTAAATACAGATTAATATGGATTCTGAGATTTGATGCAGATAGTGAAGCCAAAGAAAGTCTCATTTTGTTCATTAGGTATTATTCTCCCATTTGCACAAAATAAAATTTGAAGTCAGGAAAGATCACATATACAATATAAATAGTATTTTTCAGTCTGAGATTTCTAATGGGACAAACAAATCCTAGATTTTAAAAGTCTGCAGCCATACTAATGAGCACACCCTCTAGATCTAGAATAAAAGCTTAGATTCAACAGTGACACTACCACTGTGATACTCAGACAGCCTTTAGTGGGGTTAATCTTTGATGTGTATTTCCACCAGTACTGAAATAGCTAGTGAATAGCAACATTGCTTAAATAATATGGACAGAACTCTTTGTAGGAATGGCAGGAGACTCATGAGTTAATTACAACATTGTCTCAAGTGAGGAAGGCTTTCTATTCTGAACCAAAACAAACAAAAAAAAAAAAAAGAGAGAAATGTTTATTGCAATGAAATCAATTCAGCACTATATTTTATACAATTCTACAAGTAGACCTGTACATTTCAAATATTGTGTCTGAAAAAGCTCTTAAAAATCTAAGGTGGTAGCAGTTTGACACTGAGGATGTCAAAATCTCTTTATTTTTGCAGTCTGGTGAAAGATCTTGCATGGATTAAATTTCTTCTGCAAACACAGCACTAGAATGGAAAACAATAAAAGTCAGCTCCAATCCTTCCACCAGAACCATATAGCATACAGAGTCAGGAATACTTTCTGGGATTAGGTTCTAACAACCACCTGGGTGAACATGAATGACGGAGCATCTCACACACAAGGAAAGGCTGAGAGCTGGGACTGTCCAGCCTGGAGAAGGTTCAGACTCCATATCAATGCATATAAATACCTGAAAGTAAAAGTGAGGGTGCAAAGAGGACAGAGCCAGGCTCTTTTCAGTGATGCCCAGTGACAGGATCAGAGGTAACGGGCACAAACTGAAACACTCGATTTCAGTAAAGCATTTGACACCG
>NW_010143337.1:0-6047 GCF_000699245.1 Pterocles gutturalis
CGGGGCGGGGCGCGGGGCCGAGCTCCGCCGTCGGCCCGCCCGGCAGCGGTGGACAGGGTGTGTCCGGGGGGCGAGCAACAGGCTCCGCCGGGGCCGAACTCCGCCACTGCACTCCGTTTCTCTTCCACACCGTGGCTGCGAAAGTTTCTGAGCGATGCCAGGTGTGGAACGAGCCCTTTCCAGTGCTCACTGCAGGCAAGAGTCGAGGATTGTCGTACTGTGTAAAGAGCCAATGTAGTCATAAAGGAAGCCATAAGTTTCTCAGAGTGCTCGCTCTCATCCACCCTCATACAGCACTAGCTGAGGAGCAGGAGTACTTTCCTTACTGCTGGAAAATACTCTTGGAGTTTGTTATGTTTAAACAAACAGAGAGTTTAAACTCTCACAATGTTAGAAAGACGTTTTTGGCTCAAGGAGTGACTTGTTGGGGTACTGAGAGGTTATTAACAGTGTTTCTTGGTCACATGAACGCAGCTGTGCAGAAACGTGATTGCTTTAACTGTGGCAGTCTGTGGAATGAAGCTAAGGTGAAACACTTGTTGCTTTTCTGTACTGACCTTCATGTTGCTCAGCTGGGAGAGTGCTGGGCTTTTGGAGGCCGTTTGCTGCTTGTTGTGTCATGGCTATGTTACCAAATTTAACGACTAGGTGAACTCAAGGTTAGTTGGAGTAGATGATTCATGAAATGTCCCTGAATATCTGTTTGATCCGGTAGCATGCATTAGGAGGCACACCCCTGGAACTGTGTGTTAAGAGCCTGTCTAAAAGAGCAAAATCTTAAATCTCACAAATTTCTTTTTGAGCTCTCCAAGGCTTTCACAGGTATTACAGTTCTGTACAACACTAAAATAGGAATTATGGATATATTAATCAGTTGCAGGTACTAAGAATGGCTGAAAAAAAGAGCAAAGGTAGACCAGGACATATATTATTTAGTTAATCTAAAAATAATAATTGTTGTAATCGTGGACATCTTTCAGTTATTGTTAGACTGTAGGCTTTCCAGAGCAAAGGTCTTGAGGATCTCTGGAGCTCTTAGAACATACAGTGCTGGTGTGTAAATAATACTTCTCTCGTGATTGCAGCACAGTTCAGTTTCATGTCCTGGAAATGTGAGGTCAGCTCCTTGTTTTTCAGCCATATGCATCTAAACTTGTACATTTATAAAACAAAAACAATAAAATGTGTGCATCTTCAGTGTGTGGGTAACAGTGTCGCCTGCAAGAGAAGCAAAGCAAACTGAGTTTCAGCACTGCTAATGCTTATACCGTTCGACAGTGAATAGAGTCTAGAGAAAAACAGGATGGGAGAGACCTGTAAAGTATGAGGAACAAGGAAAGTTTGGAGTTTGTATAAGTTTTGCATAACAAGGATGGGAGGACTGAGGAGTAGTATGGAACTGCAAGTACACAAAAAAGTGGTGTAGAGTTGCCGGTAAGCCATTTCACCAGTCCATGGGTGATAAAATAATAACAGTTGGCTTCGGTTGCAAGAAAGCGATTTAAGATAGACATTAAGAAATCCTTTCTAGTTGAAGGGATTGTAAGCTTTTGAAATAGGTTGCTTAGGAGTCTTTGTCATTGGAACATGCTAACAATAAGCTAGGCAGATATGTTGGAAATAACATAGATATGGTTGCTTAGCATCTGATGGAGGATAGCTTTGTATGAGCTCTTGAGGTCCCTTCCAAACTTTTAATGATATGAAATTGTGATCGTCAGGATTGTCTTGCAGACTTCTAGTTAAGAGGCGGTCTGAGGTCACACATTCCTACCTTTATAAATCAACAAACAGATAATGTATTCCCTTAATATTCTCTGTGCTTTATCAGATAAGCGGGTGTCTGCCTTTTTGCCTATTCACTATGTTGGGTTTTTTTCTTCTTGTATGACATTACACGGAAGTCTGGGTACAATTTAATTGTAGATGGTTATAATGCCAGTGCCTTTAATGTTATATCCAGTTGTCATTCAGCTTGTGTTGAAGTTAGAATTTATCCTGAGGATATTAATGACAGGCAAACTGTTCTAGTCTTGGCTGTTTCAAGTCATAAACAAATTTATTGGCGTTCCTCACTTCTACTTGCATGCTCCCTCAAAAAAAACCCCTCAGCAGTAGACTGAATGAGTGAAGGATATTGTGTGTCTCTGTTTCTTAAGAAAACTATTTTGCTTTGTATAGTATTTGAGGGTTCAGTTGTTTTAAAGGTCCAGATGATATAAAAGTTGCATTTGCTTTTGCAATATGTTTTTTTTTGGAGGCAAGAGGTGCTTTAGGGTTGACTTAAATAAAATAATAGGTGTGTTCTCATGAAGCTGTTAGGGATCTTCAGGTGAAAGTGGTCTTAACTCTCAGGCTTTCTCTCTTGCTTTGTAGTATGGTATTTTACCCAGAATAAAGTGAAGTGTCACTTGTGTAATTTTGTGTGTGTGATATTAAGTATGTACTCATATTTTTGTCTTTACAGTGTTTTGGGGGTCCGAATTTTCACAGCTGTTGAGTCTTTGAGTTCCTGTTGATTTGTTCAGAGCTTTGAATTTCCTGGTGTTTCTGAAAATGGTTTATTTTATTTTAGTCATATATATCTCATGATGCAGGTGTGGGTTTGTTTTTGTTTTTTTAGCCTGAGATAGTTCAGATAAATAGGTTTAATAGCCTAAAATGCATCTTACTCAGAAAGTACTGGACTACATTTGTATTCTTAGGGAATACTTTGTATATATCCTTCAATTGTCATTGATAACCTTAGACTATTAACTTTTGAAATATATTCATTTGTCTTGAGTTCACTTTCAGTAGTGTTGTCTGTATTTTAAAGCAGCTTTGTTGCTTTGATTCTTTATTGATGGTTTGCATGGGATGTATCTGGAAAAGTTTCCTCTGTATTACATCTTTCTGTTGCTGCTGCAGTTCCTTTTCAAGTCTTTATTGTGATTCCTATATAAATCCTTTTTAGAAGTGTTTTCTTTATTTCTTTTGCTGTTCTTTGATGCAGTTATAGCTCCTTTTCAGTTCAAGTGCCTTTAGTGTTGTATTTCTTATTAACATATCCTGGAGCTAAATAGCTGTTGCTTCGACCTCTTCTGTAGCCAGATCTGTACGAAGGTTTTAGGAGAAGTATAAGCTTTATTCCTAAAGCCCCTTCCTCTACATGAGCTTCTTGATTTTTTTAAAAAGTTTTTCAGCTACAAGACTGTCTATTAATAGAATTAGGCATTTGTTTCTTGTATAGAAATGTAGTCATTATCTTTAGATTCCTAGTTCCTGGAGTCAGTTCTTGGGAATTTTTCCTGGTGGTAATGGGTCTCTATGAGAGACACGAGAGGTTGGGAGGCAAGCTTTAGTGTCCTGGGTGAAGTTTCTAACAGCCTATTTTATATTAATGCATATTTGGAGTGTGGGCCCATGTAGAATACACCTGCTGGAGCTCTTGCTTTTCTGGGAAGGCTTTTTGGCCATCCCATCTTTTGTTGCTGTGGCTGCCACTTGTGTTACTTCCAGAGCCAATTTCATAATTCCTGCATTACAACTGGTGTGCTTGGAGCAGGCTGCGGGCAGTTAGCTGTTCACTGTAGAGACCATTGATACCTGTCTGCTCACCAATCTCACCAAGCAGCAAGTAAAGATTTACAACACTTTTTTTGTAAATCTGGGGCTTTCCAGCTGTTAATATGTATATTTTGTAGCATGTAAGCAGCAAAAACGTATTTAAGAAGTGCTGGGCCTGCTTGTGTTCAGGTGACCTGTCTGCTGAGAGACCAACGTATGCTCAGTTTGCGTTGACGTAGCTGGGAAGAGCAGATCACCTGCACAAACTGAATGAGTACTTGGATGGATGGGGTGTTGGCCTCATGAATGGGTTCATCTGTGCATGTGTACTGGGCATGTCCAGTTTTCTAACATGTCTGGGACAGTAGCAGTGAGTTGTCTGGTTATTTTGTCTGAAGTCTATAAATTTGGACATTTTGCTTGAATTTTTCACATTCTGCTCAGAAAACAGATCAAGTTTCTCAGGTGTGGAACAAAAAGATGCTTTGGGGAAACTTGAGAAGATAGATGCAGCAAATCCTTTGGTACTTTGCGAGTGGCTTAACTGAGCACATCGAGGTTAATCTTGCCAACTTTTAGACATCTGGAAGTCAGAGGCCAGTAATGCTGGGGAGAGGGGGGGACTTGAAAACTCCAGATGGTTTTTCTTCATAAATGTTTATTTTAGAGTAAACGGAATCACTGTCTGGAGTTTCCACCAGAGAGGAAATGTAGATGTTTCTGCTGTAGAGGGAATTTAGGTGCCTAGTTTCAATTTATATCTAAACCTAGGTGAAATAAATTTCCAGTTCTACTGGTTGCTGTCAGATGTGTTCGTAATCTTTTGGCATCATTGAGAAGCCACTCAGCTGCCCAAGTTTGTAGGATGTTTAACTGTCATTGATTTCTTTGGGTAGCCTGATTTTCCAGAGCTTGGTTTTCACTGGGAGCCTTCTGTGGCACAAGTGCAGACTGTTGTTCCCTCTCAAGGCATTATTTTCAATAGTTTGGTTGTTCTGTGTGTCTTTTTTCTTGTGCTTTTTACCCTTGCTGCCAGCTGGTTAGTTTTATACTCAACCATCCTGTTTTATCTAGCCTTGAAATTAGACATCCTGCCCAAGTACAGGTGGGGAAATTATGTCAGTGGAATAATGGTCTGTTCTTGCACATGTGCAGCTGCACAAGTTACTTCATCAAAATAAATACCTGTCCTCTTCATTGACTCATTGCAGGTTCTCAGTTTTCAGGATCATATGTGACTTGATGAATTGCCCTCTGATTTTACTGTAGAACCTTTAGTATAACAAACAAAAGTAAGTTTGTTTTGGTTTTGTTAATTTAAAAATTTTTTTTTACATTTGTTAGCATATTAAAATTCAGACTCATGTAGGAATCTTATTTGCCATCCAGGATTTTTACCCAAGATCCAGAATGTGACTTTTACTTAATTTTAAATCTGGTCTTGTCTCTGAAATGTCATGCATGTAGGCATAAAGTAACATTCTGGTGTGCAGTTCCCACAAATATAAAATGTGGGTTTAGCATTTTAGAAAGAATACCTAGCTAATGCTGTAAAATCCAGCTTGCTCAAGCAACATCCATTGCTCTTATTCTTTCTGGATAAAAAAAATATTTCGGTTTATTCTAGAATTGTTTTGACAGAATGATAGAGAGCTCCTCTGGTGGTGCAGTACTTACTTAAGGAAAAGATCGTAATATAGTCAGAATTAAGTGCGTGTTTAAAATGCATGTGGCTCCCTTTGGAAATTTGAAAACTTCAGAATCTTTCAGGAGTGTGGTCTACTTTACCCTGCAACATGACTATAAATCATTGGAAAAGTGGGCTTTTTGCCACAAAAGCATGAATTTATTCTTCAAACGGTGACTAAAATCTCATAACTTTTGTTGCAAATGATGTATGAAACATAATCAAAAATATGGTGTCTGATCTATATTGGCAATAAATATTTTTTTTCTGGCAATTGGCTTCAAATGATCTTAGAAACTTTAATCGTAACAAGTAACCTTAAGCATAAAAGATGAAATGCTGAGCACTTTTACAAAAGTTCCTTATTGTTTTAATCAAAATGACAAATTACGATCCTGATTGTGTAAAAACGTATCTTTAGATTTATATTTTTACACCTTTGGGGAGCTCCTCGGGAATTTGCTTTCTCTACATGAATTTTAGCATGTTGGTAGGCTTTGTGTGGTTGAAGTCAATCTCCAAATTTTAGCCTCTCAGATTTTCTGAAGCTTTTTGTCTAGTTTAGGTAGTAGGTAAGTGCATGTTTGGTGTGAGCGGAGATGGAGCAGAATATATGTTTCAAAGAAGTAGTGATTGTCTGTGCAGTCTTTAGCGTTGTGTTAGTATTTGTGCCTTGGTCACATTAATGGATATATTTTGCTTTCCATGTGTTCCATATTACATTGATCATAACTCGAGCCCTGATTTCGGTTTTATGTAGGATAAACAAAGACTTGAAGGATAATATTCCTGTTTCCGCCCCAAACCTGTT